>NW_028261392.1:58472654-58637654 GCF_051295495.1 Thamnophis sirtalis | reverse complement strand
AAGCTCACAGTACTGTCCTCCGACATTCAATCCTGCGTTGACTTCTACAAAGAGGGCCGTGTGCACAAGTAGCTTTTATAGTCTGGAGAGGAGCCTAATGACCACCAGCTGAGTACAATCACCTCCTGTAATTGCGTAATTGTTTCTGACGCCTAGTAGCTCTTCGATGGCGTGCATCCAGGAACAACTCACTACTGGCCTCCGGCTCACTCTCCCTTGTCTCCTCCCCACTGGTCCAAGGCTCAGGTGCCTCCTGGTGGCCAACCAGTCTCTTCTGTGCCCTGCTCAGAGTCGGAACCCTGTCCAGGGTCCTCCACATCCTCCAGAGCCGACTCAGAGGGCCCCTCACTGTTGGAGTCTGGAGGCAGCTCCAACGTCACCTGCTGGGCCACAACAGAGGAGTGTACCTGATTTGCTATTAAACATTCTTACCTTTCATCTTTTTAAAAGGTATCATGGGTAGTTAACCTCTACATTAGAAAACTAATACAATAATGTACGGAGTTATGCTTAAATTAATACAACATCTACTAGAGGAGGAATCCCCAGGAAGTGACGCTTACTATTACAACAAGTCCTGTAAGTGGTTCAGCTTCTTATTTCCAAGAATAGTAATTCCATTAATTAGGAATGATTAATTCAATGAATTAACCATTATTTTGAGAAGAAATGCTTAAATGTTATCTTCCTTTCTTAAATCAAGTGTGACTCATCTTGGCTGTTGCTGCATTCATATATAAAGATATAGGCCATTTCCTTGTTAGGTGTTTATTTTCTTGCTATATTTGTATTTCAAATTTTATTCAGGAGCTTAAATGGGAATGCACAATGCTGCATCCTCTTAAGTGGCAAAGTAATTTCTGATGTAAGTTGACTAACTTAGATTCACCGACTGAGTTTCTATGGCTCAAAACTTAAGCAGACTATTCTGCTTCTAGGCCAAAATTTGAATCACCATATTATATTTACCTCCCAGAGACCAACAAGATCACACAGATTACGCCTCCTCCGGATTCCATCTGCCGGTCAATGTCGGCTGGCGACTCCCCCGGGGGAGGGCCTTCTCTGTAGCTGCTCCGGCCCTATGGAAAGATCTCCCCGTGGAGATCTGGACCCTTACTACTCTTCCGGCCTTCCGCAAAGCAATTAAGACCTGGCTCTTCCAGCAGGCCTGGGGCTGTTGATTTATCCAGCCCCATTTTATGCTATGAATGTTGTGTGATTTTAATGTCTGTTCTTTTTAATTTTTATATGTCCCCCCCTCCCCGTTTTTATCTGTAAGCCGCCCTGAGTCTCTCGAGAGTGGGCGGCCTACAAATCCTAATAAATAGAAAATCGAAAAATCGAAATATTGGCTCTCAAAAAACAAACACCATAGTTTACAATTCAAGTCATGCTGATGTAATGGAAATGAAACTGGGCTTCTATATGTGATAACTATTTAGTGCTAGAAGGAGCTATGAATCATTAGTAAGACAATAGTTGCAAAAAGAAAAGGTCCTCTATTTGGATTGTCCTTTTCATCAGTTTTATATATCCTTTTGAGCAGCGCCTGAAACTTATGCTTTTTTAAATTCAGAATTACAGTAGATACTGTGCAGTTCATATCTTTCTGTTTCAAAATGTCGAAAGTAGCATTCATTTAAAATAAAATATGCATACTAAATCTATACATTACACACCAGCTTAATCTTAACTTAATTATTATAATACATTTTCCCAAAGGAAAATGTATTTTACTATATTGAGGCATTCCCTAAACTATTTCTCTACTTGCTGTTCATATATGCAGATTTACTTAAAGGTAATAAATGTATGTACTGAAAAGACAAATACCTTCAGAATTATTTTTTGCAGTATAAGACGCTCCAGACTATAAGACACACATTAACTTTAGAGGAGGAAAACAAGAAAAAAAAATCTGTCTCTGCCTCCCAGCATCCATCCGATATTCATCTGGCTAGCATCCTTGCGCTGCTGCCGCTGCCAGGGAACACTGGAGCCTTTGCTGCCAAACAGCTGATTGATGGTTGGATCAGCATCCTGGAATACTGCCGATCAGCTGTTCTATCCAGCGGGAATTGCTTCCACCTATTGCCTTTGCCGATTGCCACCGCCATTCGCTACTGATCACCACCTCTGCCAATCACCATTCGGCAGTGATGATTGGCGACGGAGGCAGCGAATGGCAGTGGTGGCGATCAGCGGCTACGCCCACTGCCTAGAACAGCTGATTGGTGGTATTCTGGGAGGCCAATTCAACCACCAATCAGCTGCTTGACAGAAGGCTCCAGCATTCCCTGATGGTGGGGAACCAACCCCCGCTGCAATATTCGCTCTATAAGACGCAGAGATACTTCCAGAGGTGGGTTCCTGCCAGTTCGCACCAGTTCGGTAGAACCAGTTCGTCAAATCTACCGAACCGATTAGACGAGTTTCCACCAGTGGACCCGGAAAGCAGGCCACACCTACAGAAGAGGTTCCAAAATTTTTTGAAACCCACCACTGACTGACACACACACACACACACACACACAGACTGACTCACACAGAGAGAGAAAGAGAAAGGAAGGAAGAAAGAAAGAAATAAAAAAGAAAGAAAAAGTGAGAGAGAGATGAAAGGAAAAAGGAAAAAGGGACAGAGACAAAAGGAAGGAAAGAGAGAGAAAGAGAGAAAGAGAGAGAAAGAAAAAAAACACATGGCCGGCAAGCCACTCCCACCAGGTCACATGGCTGGCAAGCCACTCCCACAAAGGAGGCCACACCCACAGAGTGGGTTCGAAAAAATTTTGAAACCCACCACTGGACACTTCCACCCACTTTTGGGGGGGGGTATTATGTACTAATATTAATTACTTGACTGAGGCGATCCGTTCAACAGTAAAGGTTTATTCAACATCAACTAAGCGCAAATCATGACAGAACAGAGGAACTCCGGTTTGACAGCTCTTTTATATCAGAGCTGTCAAGCCTGCAACCCATCAGAACGACGTTAGCTTCCTTAGGTGCCGCCTACATTGACCGACCAACCCTGTCATCGGGTGGAGATGATTGACACCTCGCGTTTGCCCAGTCTCAGACATAACAGAGGGAGAGTGTGTTTTACAGTGCGAGAAATACAGTAAGTTAATCAGTTGTCTAAATGATTGCATTTATTTGACACCCCTCCCCCCCCGTAGTTAGTATGCATTTGTTACTAATTCTTTTGAGGTCTTTGAACTAGGCCTACCTGGTTGGGAGGGAAGAGGGATGAAAGCTCTGAAACGTTCATGGTAAACATTGGTATTGGTATTTTGGTATTTTATTATTTGTATGCCGCCCTTCTCCGGGAGGACTCAGGGCGGCGAACAATTCAAAGGGGAAAAAAAGGGGGAACATAAAAGACAAAATACACATAATGAAAGTAGGCAACAGTCGCACAACCATACATGTCGAGAGGGGAGGGAACTCATCACCCCCAGGCCTGCCGACATGCGCAGAGCAGATGGCGCCAGCAGTGGCCTGTGCAAAAAAGGTAATGATGCAAAACTCCAGCAAATTCAGTCCTTTGCATGGTCCCACTGTTTCGTTTCTACATGTTGAGTAGGTCTCCAGGCTGCCACAGAGAAGCTTATGTTCGTGGCTCAGTTGCAGCCACGGGAAGGTTGCAAATTCAGGCGTTCGCTGCACTTAAAACAGCCTGCGTTCAGCAAGCCTGCCACCGTTGCTATGGTAACTCGTAGCAGGGGCCTATGCCACCCAGGCAAGCCAAGATGTATGAGGGATAAACAAGCCACTGTTCCTTCTTTCGTTTCCAAACTGTTTATATGTTTCCTGCCCCCTAAACATTCAGAGAAATAAAATCGGGGTGCTGGGAAACCTACATCTGGTTTTATGAATGGTTTGTTTGTTTGTTTGTGGCAATGGTATATTTTTGTGATGCATAGCTGCATAATGCTAGAACAAGGTGTATTGGCTTAAAGAGTTGAGGAACCTACTTGGCATATCCTGTATGTGTCATTGTTCCTTCCCTCTCTGGAAGAAGAAAGGAGTAACGAAGATAGATATTAAATCAGCAGTACAATAGCTCTGCATGATGGCCATCTATCAGCCGAGGTGGCGCAGTGGTTAGAGTGCTGTACTGCAGCCACTTCAGCTGACTGTTATCTGCAGTTCGGCTGTTCAAATCTCACCGGCTCAGGGTTGACTCAGCCTTCCATCCTTCCGAGGTGGATAAAATGAGGACCCAGACTTTGGGGGCGATATGCTGACTCTGTAAACCGCTTAGAGAGGGCTGAAAGCCCTATGAAGCGGTATATAAGTCTAACGGCTAACTTAAGGTTTACACGTATCCGTCTATTACTTCCCAGATTCTTTTATAACAACGTGAAAAGGTATTGAAATGTAGGTTTTTGTGAGGCTATTATTATTGCAGATCATGTATGTTGCTGATCTATAACATTGCAACATTATCTGGACATTAATAGAGGACAAGCATTCATTATCACACTCCCCTTCTGTATATTTTTGTGAATGAAAGGGCAATAGAATCCCTATATAAACTTCTTTCCATAATGAGATTCAACAAGTAATCTCCTCCTTGGGTGATCAATGAAACTTGTAAACATATTTATAATATAGATTTCTCCCTCCCTGGTCTCTCTTTCTCTCTCCCTCTCTCTCTCATGCCAGAAAGTAGCATCCTGTGTGTTTTAAGGCAACTGGCAATGATCTGACACTAATTCTTCAGGTCTTGCATTGGATGCCAGTAGGTTTCTGCATGGAATTCAAAGTGTTTGTTTTAATCTATAAAACCCAATTTGGCTTGGCACCACTGTATTTTCAGGACTCCTCCAAATGAATTCAGACTGGTGTGTGTGTGTGTTTGTGTGCTGCCGGTTTTACTACTAGTTCGCAATCTGCACGTGTGCGCGCTGTTCAATCTACATTGTTCTTCGAGCATGCGCAGAACAATTTATAGTGAACTGCCCATGTGCAGTCACTAAAAAAACAAAAACAAAATGGCGGCAGCCCAGCGGCAGCGAGGGAACCGGTTTAGGGACGCGGCAGGCCTGGGTCGCTGCCGGTTCTGCGACTCAGGCCTGAATTCCACTACCAGTTCGGCTGAACCGGGCCAAACCGGGAGCAACCCACCTCTGATTCAGACCCTTTCACACATCTCTCCTAGGAGAAGAAACTTTTAGTAGTATCTGTTCTGGAATGAGTATGGGTGTGAAGCCCAGATACAGATAGTTGGTTGGTTGGTTTATTGGATTTATATGGCGCCCTTCTCCCAAGGATTCAGGGCAGCGTACAACATTAAAAGAAACACATATTACAAAAGTAAAAAAAAAAAATTAAATAGAGTATCCAAAAAACAAACCCAATTGAGATTAACAATAACATTTTTTAAAAACATGATTAAAATTAACAGTGATCAATAATTTATTTTGTTTTGTTCAGGCCAGGCTGGCTTGCTGGAAAAGCCAACTTTTTAGGGCGTGTCGGAAGGACCGGAGGTCGGGGATTATACGAAGCTCTGGGGGCAGCTCATTCCAGAGGGAAGGCGCTCCCACAGAGAAGGCTCTCCCCCTGGGGGTCACTAGCCGACACTGTCTGGCCGATGGCACCCTGAGGAGGCCAACTCTGTGGGATCACACTGGATGGTGGGAGGCTACCAGTGGCAGTAGGTGGTCTTGCAGGTATCCTGGGCCTAGTTCTTGTTTGGTGGCGCAGTGGTTAAATGCAGCACTGCAGGCTACTGCTAGATCAGCAGTTCAGCGGTTCAAATCTCACCGGCTCAGGGTTGACTCAGCCTTCCATCCTTCCGAGGTGGGTAAAATGAGGACCCAGATTGTTGGGGGCAATATGCTGACTCTCTGTAAACCGCTTAGAGAGGCCTGAAAGGCTTATGAAGCGGTATATAAGTCTACTGCTATTACCTTCTGCCTTCTTTGCAGTTACAACACTGACGGAAAAGTAATTTTCGTTGTCAAATTTATGACCTTCACAGTTATATAAAGCAAAGGAAAACTGAAGCAAGATCACAAGCAAAGTCAAGATTTCACTTACTCACTGCCTAGCATGCATGACCCTCCTATGTGCATCCCACCCCCCACAGATACGTGTGCATCTCTCACATCTGCCCACCACCTGTGCATGCATGGCAGAGACCCGAAAACCAGCTGGCCGATGGGAGGCGTGTGCACATGTGCGGCGGAGCTGTGCTGGGGCGATGGGTCATGTGCCCGCAGAGAGGGCTCTGTGTTCCACCTGCGGCACATTTGCCATAGGTTTGCCATGACGGGCCTAGCTCAGTGACCAAATTGCTGTCCTAACTATGGTTGCTAAATGAGAACTACTTATACATTGTTTCTGTGTGTTGGACTTAATCCTCTGGAATGGTCGTCCCTTAAAAGCAAGATAGACTCCATTGTTGATAGCTTTCCAGAGTCTGGTAAAAGTATTATAAGTTATTCCAGAGGACTTTGAGGTGAATAGTGACATTATCAAAAAAAATATTATTGTATTCACTTAAAATTATCCATAGGCATTTAATTGTATTATATGATAATACGTAAATACAATAAAAATGTTGCATTCGGAATAGAACTAGAATTGCAAAAAGCAACAATGCTTCAAGGCAGTAATAAATGAAGATTCCATATATCAGTGGGGAGGAGACAAGGGAGAGTGATCCAAAAGCCAGTAGTGAGTTGTTCCTGGATGTACGCCATCGAAGAGCTACTAGGTGTCAGGAACAATTACGCAATTACAGGAGGTAATTGCGCTCAACTGGTGGTCATTAGGCTGTGGTGCACGCACAACTTCCACTGATTAATTGTTCTAAATAAATTTCTCCTTATTTCTAGGTTGGTTCTCTCCCTGATTAGTTTCCATCCATTGCTTCTCATCCTCCCTTCAGTTGCGTTGGAGATAGGTTGACACCGCCCTTCTCTGTGGCAACCCCTTAGTTATTGGAACACTGCTATCATGTCACCCTTAGACCCTCCTTTTTCTAGACTAGCCATACACAAGTCCTGCAACTATTCTTTATGTATTTTAGCCTCCAGGCCTCTAATCATCTTTGTTGCTCTTCTCTGCATTTTTTTTAAGAATCTCAAGATCTTTTTTTATATTGTGGCAACCAAAACCTGGATGCAATATTCCAAGTATGGTCTTACCAAGGCATTATAAAGTAGTATTAACAGTTCACATGATATTTTCTTTTATTTATACATTTTTATTTTAGACACATAAACACATCAACAAAAACAGACACATGACTTAAAACAACATAGGAACAAGAAGTTCCATCGTATATCATACAGCAGTTCCGTATCGGTTTCTTTGCAGTTAGTGTTTTCCCTTCTATACATTTCTATCTTGCGTTCATGGTCTCCTTATTCGTTATCCATTTTTATGTACAATTCTATATTTATTTATACTTAGCTATTTATAACCAAATATTGTTTACCTATATTGTGCTTTATATTCTTACTGTCATTTATTCTCTTACATACAATTATACGTATACATTCACATAGTTATTCTTTTCCTTTACCATTCTTATACTATTGTTATACCATTTAACAGGTTATAAGGTACAGTTTGGATTGCTTTGTTTACCATCCCTAGCGCCTGTTGTAACACCACCTTATTTTCTATTTCTTTTCTTTTCTTCCACCCTTCCTTCTCTCGCAGATATTATATGCCAGAGGCTCATGTTTATGATAATCAAGTTTTATTTGATTGATATCCTGCTTTTTTGCCTAGAGGAGTTTAAGTCATGTTCTCTTAACTTTCGTATTCCTTCTGCCTTTCTCTCTGTTTTCTGACCTGACTTTTAAATATATAATCTGGGTATCTGGCATAATTTTTTAACTTCTTATTTAGAACATTGTCTTTTTCTTTTTTATTATTATTATTTCCTTCCTCCTCTCCTTCCCCTTCTTTCTTCCCTTACCTCTTCACTTCACATTAGATTGATTCATGTTAATGCAGCCTAGAACTGCATTAGCTTTTCTGGCAGCTGAAGCTTGCTGTTGGTTCATATTTTAAGTTATTGCCCACTAGGATTTTCAAGATCCCTCTCACAGTTAATGCTATTGAGTCAGGTACCACCTGTTTTATACCTGTGTGTTTGGTTTTCCTTTCCTAAGTATAGAACCTCACTTTTCTCACCGTTGAATTTCATTTTGTTAGATAGAACCCTGTGTTCAAGTCTGTCAAAATCCTTCTGGATTTTAAGCCTATCTTGTGGAGGGTTGCCTATTCCCACCAGCTTGGTGTTGTATGCAAATTTGATAAATTCCGTTTCTATCCACTCATCTAAATCATGTATAAAGATATCAAGGCGTATTGGGCCTAAGATAGAGCCTCGAGGTACTTCTCTGCATATTTTCCTCAATTTAGATGCAGTTCCATTAAGGACTACACATTGACTGTGTGGTTGGTCAGCTAGTTACTAATCCATCTGTTGGTGATGCTGTCTAATCCACATTTTTCTATCTTACCAAGTAGTCTACTTTATCAAATGCCTTACTGAAGTCCAAGCAGACCAAATGGAACTTGGTCTCTATCCTTTTACCTGAATTATATTAGGTGGTTAGGGAAGATGTTTAATTCCCTTTACTACACTATTTTCCCAATCTAATACTCTGGCTCATTGGTCCTGTTGAAGAAAAGGAAGAGATCCATGGCTTTCTTTTATCTAATCCAATGTTTGTTATAGCTCTTTCTTTGAAAAAAAAAAGGAAACTATTTTATGGATCTTCCTGCTCTCATGTAGAGCAGTGGCTCCCAAACTTTTGAGCACCAGGGATGGGTTCCACCATGGAGAGAGAGCGATTTCTGGCATGCCACGATCTAGTGCCAATCCACAGACCAGGGGTTGGAGACCCCTGATGTAGAGGGAATCGGGAATGTCCTTGGAGAAAGACCAAAGCAACGGTCAGATGAAAGGGACTTGAACCTGGGTGGAGAAATTAGTTCAAGTAAATGTCTCAGATGGGCTCTTCCCTAGTTCACAAGAGCATAAAGTGATGGGAAAGGAAGCACATTCAGGCAAGATTCTGTTATAGGAGCTCTTCCAATAACAGTAGACCTAACCCAACCTGCTGAAATCGTTAAATTCTACGTATATAATTCTAACAGCAATTTTTCACATTCTGAAAAACATGCTAGATAATCTATCCAGATTGTTACTGAATATGGCTTATGCTCCTTCAAAATGTCTAGATTGGACAAGCAATTGGTGCACAGCAGCAGATGGAGAGATTTAAAAAAATGGAAAAAGAATTTCCAGATTCAATTAGCCAATGTGGGATGCAATTTTCACTCTGTTGATTATTTGAAAAGATTTGAGCATACACAAATATAATACCAGAAATCGTTGAGAAAAAACAATGTTTCTAATCATGCCAGGAATTCAATTTCTTAATAAAGCATAACTTTATATTATGATTGCTTCTCACTATAGTCCATATAGGCAATTCCTTTGCATACGTTGAATTCAAAGAACTTATGTCTGAAAAATCTTCGATATTTTTAAACAGAGCTGTTAAGTCAGATGGTTAGAGAAATAGATTAGAAGCAAAGCAGATATTATATGCCAGAGGCTCATGTTTATGATAATCAAGTTTTATTTGATTGATATCCTGCTTTTTTGCCTAGAGGAGTTCAAGTCATGTTCTCTTAACTTACGTATTCCTTCTGCCTTTCTCTCTGTTTTCTGACCTGACTTTTAAATATATAATCTGGGTATCTGGCATAATTTTTAAACTTCTTATTCAGAACATTGTCTTTTTCTTTTTTATTATTATTATTTTTTCCCTTCTACAACACCTTCCAGTCATTACATCAACATTGTTATGTCATCGTACCTGTACATGTATATAATATTTCACTTCAATATTTGCACACCTTTATGCACAGTTCTATATATATTTATATATATTGTTTTTTGGCTTAATTAATTTTATTCTTCTTTTGCAGCCATTTGTAGCAATTGTTCCAAATTTCATAATATTCCGACTCTTCTTTATCTTTTAATTTCAGTGTTAATTTGTCCATCTCTGCACAATCCAAAGTTTTTTTATCACTAATTCGTCCGAGGGGATATTATTTTGTTTCCAGCATTGGGCAAATGCTATTCTAGCTGTAGTTAGCAGATGTGTTAATATGTACTTAATTTTCTTTGTATATTTCCCTTTGATTATTCCCAGTAGAAAGATTTCGGGTTTGTATTTTATCTGTTCTCCTGTAATTTCTTGCACCCATTTCCAAATTTTTGTCCAATATTTTTGTGTTTCTGGGCAGAAAAAAAAAAGTACAAGGGACCTATTATCACATATGGTGGACCTGCCCAGAACATTGTCTTTTTCTATGCATCTGATCACTATTCCTAAATCTCTCCCTCTTAGGTCAGAAACGGAACTTGTGAGGGCCATGTGAGGCATGGGCCAGTCCTTCACTGTTTCCAGGGTAGTCCCGCAGGCCAGATCTAAGCACCCCACAGGCCGGATTTGGCCCCCAGGCCTTGAGTTTTAACACTCCTGCTTTACACGATTAGTTTCCACTGTGTTGTCTTCATAGCAATAGCAATAGTAGTTAAACTTATATACCGCTTCATAGGGCTTTCAGCCCTCTCTAAGCGGTTTACAGAGTCAGCATATTGACCCCAACAATCCAGGTCCTCATTTTACCCACCTTGGAAGGATGGAAGGCTGAGTCAACCTTGAGCCGGTGAAATTAGAACCGCTGAACTGCAGATAACAGTCAGCTGAAGTGGCCTGCAGTACTGCACCCTAACCACTGCGCCACCCCAGGCTCCTTTTAGTTACATAGTTGTAACTAAGTTACATAGTTGTAAGTTTCTCTTTGGAGGTGATCATATGCCAGTAGTCCAAAATGGCCAATCTATTGAGCAATCACTCAAGATTTTTAGATCACTTAGTTGAATAAGTAATTAAAAGATTAGAAGGATCAGGTTAGGAAAGTGAGCAAAATCCTGTTACGTCTGAATCACAAGAGTATCCTATGAAGCTTTTTTAGAATGGAAATTATATTTCAGCTTTAATTACTCCCAAGCCAGCTGGCAAAGACTGGTTGGTCCCTCTGCAGTCATGACAATATTTTGTCTTTTAATGCCGTATTGAGATAATCAGCTTCATGGATATGGAGGTTGCAGACATTAATCCTTTTGATGGTTGGTTACAGAAGGATGGCAAGACCCTCTAAACTAAACAGTTGGCCAGGGACATCACCTTCTACCATATCTGCTGCTTCTATCTTGCTATGGCTGGTTGTATGCTCTTAGACAGCAATTAAACATTTAATAGTATGCAACTGGAATGCTGCCAGAATTTAAATTGGTAACTCAGTTTAAAGTGGGAAATTTTTCCAATCTAATAATGAATTCCTGCTTAAAATTTAAAGATTATTGAATTTTATTTCTTCCTTATTTCTCCCTTATAGATACAGTATCTATCTATCTATCTACCTATCTATCTATCTATCTATCTATCTATCTATCTATCTATCTATCTATCTATCTATCTATCTATCTATCTATCTCTCCATCTATCTCTCTATCTCTCTGTCTCTCTATCTATCTTCTATCATCTATCATCTATCTGTCCGTCTGTCCATCCATCCATCCATCCATCCATCCATCCATCCATCCATCCATCCATCCATATAGCTATCTATCTATCTATCTATCTATCTATCTATCTATCTATCTATCTATCTATCTATCTATCTATCTATCTATCTATCTATCTATACCTAAAACATTATACAACTCAGTCACTGAAAGTCAGGCGGTATATAAATTTAATAAATTATTATTACATTATGTTTAGTAACATAGCCAGATGTTTAGACTGGACATTTTTATCCATCTATCAAGTCTGTCCAAGAGGCTGGGATAGTTGCCGTTTGATGGTGTTTAAAGGTACCATTGCAGCATGTAAACCAGTGGTGGGTTTCAAATCCCGTTCCAACCGGTACAGTTGGAATGGGTCCGGCTGCGTCCTCATGGACGCGTACAGCACGCGCATGCATCTTAGCACCTCCGCAACGCTCCAGCCATGCAGGTGTGTGGAAGCGCAGAAGCCTTAAAATACAGGTAAGGAGCTCGAGTGAGCCCTCTGGAGCACCATATTGGAATGGTATCTGTTGCTCCAGGCTGGCTCCGGTACGCCCGTACCGGGCTTTACCGCCTGCACCGACCACTGATGTAAACTGCCAAGTAAAGCTGCCTCTTGCAATTTGACTGATGGTGTTTTTTTCCATGCTGATGGTGTTCAAGTTGTGCTTCAGGCCCTTTAGGATTGCATGCAAGGTGCCTATTACTATTAACATTAGGAAACAAGTTAAAACACAGAGCAATAAATATATGAAAAGCAATAATAGTTCATAAACATTTACATAATATATTAAATAATGTCATAAAGTGTGTTTTCACAATGTATGTCGGTTAAATAATGGATTTGGTGAGTTTCTTCGGTTCACCAACAAATGCACGAAAGCCTTTTCCGCGCTGACAGAAACGCGGTGGTCAAATCCGCGCCGTCTTATCTGCTAATTGTTATGCGACAGTAGCACGCTGACATGTGCGCGCCAACACAATTGCGCGCACATGTTTAAAATGCAGTCAACACTCGTTAAAATGTTAAAACGCCGACACAATCGCACACTGTGGAAAGTAGAAAAGAAAGAAAAAACCCTGTATAATAAAGTTACTACTGCATTTTACTTAATTTGTTAGAGGATCTATTTATTTATTTTCTTTAATAAATATTATTTTTGAATACTAGAATTCAAAACTCTCTTCTTCTAATCCGGACTAATCATCAACACTCGTTAAAACGTTAAAACTCTTTCCTACTCATACAACCTGCCCCCCCCCATATTCTGGGAGTCGAAGTCCATATGTCTTAAAGTCCATGGTAAATCCTCAAGAGCCTTCTTCAATACTAGCATTCAAAAACTTCAATATATTCTGTAACCAATGAAACAAGCACACATTGACTTCATTTGATGCAACAAAGTAAACATTTACTGCTACATTGTACTGCTTACGTTACTTCTAAATGGTGTGGGGTTTTCCTTTATCGCGGTCTCGTTGGCGCGCTTAAATTGAAGTTGTGGGCGCGCTAATGACGTCGTGTTGTTGGCGCTATTTTGTCGGCGCTATTTTGACTATCGCTATTTTGATGGCTCACGAGTTTCTTCAAGAGCAGTTCATCTAGGGCTGCAATACCTGTAGCCAGGAGTCATTTGCCAATTATGAAATAGCAAACTCTTCTATCTGTTAGTTACTTATGTCTAGCAGTGCTCTCATTATTTTCTTATTTCCTCCTTATTATGTCTAAAATCAGCAAAGAGATTCGAAGAACACTTATTGTTTGTTTCCATTCAGGGGTCATTTGGACATTTTGCTGGCCAGATACAATAACCCACAAAGTCTTCATGGGTATCTGCAACTATGAATGCCCTCTCCCAGCTATCATAGCCACTCTCCTTTGGCATGAGGCTTCTCTAGTTAGGTGTTGTGGCCCGGCAGGAGCCGTTGGAGCTGCCACCAGACTCCAACAGTGAGGGACTCTATGAGTCGGCCCTTGAGGATGTGGAGGACCCTGGACAGGGTTCCGACTCCGAGCAGGGTGCAGAGAGACTGGTTGGCCACCAGGTGGTGCCTGAGCCTTGGATCAGTGGGGAGGAGACAAGAGAGAGTGATCCAGAAACCAACAGTGAGTTATTCTGGGATGCACGCCGTCGAAGAGCTACTAGGCATCAAGAACAACTTATTACAGGTGGTAATTATGCTCAGCTGATGGTCATTAAGCTCCTCTCTAGACTATAAAAGAGACTGCTTGTGCCACTTGCAGAAGTCAACGCTTGGACTAAAGAGAAACGAACTTGGAGAAACGAACTCTTTAGCTGGATTGCTGCCAGAGTTAGTTTGAATTGCTGCCAAGGTTTGTTGGACTTGCTGCCAAGGTCCTTATCTGTTTGTTTATTTGGCTTTCAGCCACCGAGAGTCTGGTCTTGTTATTTAAGGACATTCCATTTTATGCTTGTCTCGGCTTTCGTTACTGGACGGAGGAGGAGGGGGTCAGAACAGTTAGGTGTCTTGGAAAAGCTTTAACATACCATTTGGTTTTAATATGGTGTTTCTCCAAGATGATATCTTAGATGTTATGGGTAAGGGTTAAGTACAATAGTGAAGAGAAATATCAGGGGTGCCTTCAAAAATTTCAACAACAGGTTCTCTGACTGGTTGCTGGGTGGGCGTGGCCATGGCCTAGTTGGCCTCCTGCACCATGGTGGGTGGGCTCCAGAGGCTTTCCTTGAGACTCTGGGAGGACGAAAACAGTTTCCCCCAGGCTCTGGAGGCCAGAAATGGGCCTGTTCCAGAAGCCTCCGTGCGGACCCAGCACTTACCTCGCATCCAAAACGGGCCGCATGGAGACTCCTGGGAGGGGCAGGGCAGGGTGGGAGGGGTGGGTGGGCAGGGCAAGCCAGGGGTAGGATTTGGAGGTTCTCCGAACCAGCTATCACTCACTCACTCGACGCCTCTTCACCCAACGTGGGTATAGGCGACTTCCATGGAAAGTTATGGCGATCCATGGAAGCTGTTTCGGCTGGATATACCCAAGGGGACGCCAGTCCCAAGGGTCCAAACCAGCTATATAACGTTAGGTATAGGTTCTCCTGAACCCGGGCGAACCCGTAGCATCCCACCCCGGGTAATATATATATATTAAACAACTGCTGTAAGGAGGAGTGTGATTTATGCTGTTTTATGAATAGGTTTTGTGGTGCAATCCCTGGATTTATATTGCTGTCTGAATAGGTATTGTGATAGACTTCATTAATACTTCAGTCTCTTAATTGTGATTTATGTTTATTTTTAGTATGTAATGCTTTTGGTTTTTAACCATAAATAAATAAATACATCTCAGCAAGGAGGCATTGCCATTTCTTTTTCCATATGTCTCTGAGCTAAGTAGTTACATCTTATAAATTTGTATTTAATGGGAACAGATCAATTGCAGCACTACAGGTAACAAGCATGGCCATCCCACATCTGGCATTTTCCTGAAGGAGAGAAAGGGTGGTTCCATCTTTTTCCATTTCTGCTGCATCTCCAATTACTTTGGTATTCACTGGCTGCTTTTAATGGCCAGAGCCTCCTTATGCCATTGCTTGGTGTTGTTCTTCCTCAGGGGGTTTGGTTTCTACAGCCCCACAACCTTTCAGCCAAAGAACCACTGGCAGGGAGCATGACAATGCGCTGAATATATTTGACAAGGGTGACAAGGCCTGTCTGCAGTTCTCTGATGGCAATGCAAGACGGTGACATGAAGAATTAACCTGTTCTCAGAACATCCACTGAAGTGACAGTGACAGAGGAAAAAGGGAAAGAAATGCATGCATACGTTCAGAGGAAGTTCTTTGGTATGACCTTGTAAAGTTAACAAGTGATATTTCAGATCTTGTTTGTAGTTACAGATTGCTTTTTAAAAGCGCTTTCGGTCTGGCCAGTTAATAGCAGGTAAGGTTTAAACATTAAGAAGAAGGGGGATTTTCTGAAAATCAGGCTAGATGAGGAGGAAAGGCTTAATTGGTGATCCAGGCTTCTACTAAGACCCCTAGGAATTAAGCTTACCTCTTTCATTTGCTATGCCAAATGAGTTCAGAATTGATGATAGCGACTGCAGTGGTGGGATTCAGCCAGTTCGCACCTATTCGGGAGAACCAGTTGGTAATTTTCTAAGCAGTTCGGAGAACCGGTTGTTGGAAGAAATCTCATTTTGTTTCTTTTCCCCACTTTACAAGGCTAATCCTGTAAGGAAGGCAGGAAGGAAGCATTCTGGTGTTGTTTCTAGCCTAATCTTTATTGACCTGCTTACAGAAACTGGGAGCCGAGGTGGCGCGGTGGTTAAATGCAGCACTGCAGGCTACTTCAGCTGACTGCTAGATCAGCAGTTCAGCGGTTCAGCGGTTCAAATCTCACCGGCTCAGGGTTGACTCAGCCTTCCATCCTTCCGAAGTGGGTAAAATGAGGACCCGGATTGTTGTTGGGGGCAATATGCTGACTCTGTGAACCGCTTAGAGAGGGCTGAAAGCCCTATGAAGCAGTATATAAGTCTACTGCTATAAGTCTACTGCTATTGCTGCCTCTCCAGTTAACCCTTATTACATTGTAACAGCTAAGGTGAAGCTCCCATCAACGTGAGTTGGCCATGCCCACCCAGTCACATGACCACCGAGCCCCACCTACCCTACTGATCATTAGGGCAGAGAACCGGTTGTTAAATTATTTGAAACCCACCACTGAGCGACTGCATATAGCATTTCAGCACCCAAGTGAAGTCACCTCTTCCTGTGTTAAGGCAGGGGTCACCTTAACACGTGTAAGAAGTGAAAAAATGTATTATATGGAATGTGGTAGTAAGTGCTGCTTCAGAGTTGATCTTACATGTTCTAAAATGCTTTTATTGGTCTTTCATTGACTTATTGACCTAGAGACCTATTGATACTACATTGTCATCTTTTCATTGAGCGATCACCAATAACATTCTGATGCAGTGCAATCACAGAAATTCAAGCAAGCATGGATATGTCCTTTATTAGGTAGCTGTTCAAAATTGATGGCTGCTGATACTTCCTCGAGGACACGGTAACTCAGTGGCTAAGACGCTGAACTCACAAGCTCTCCTCTTTATATGGAAAGGGAGGGTAGTAAGTGCTGATGTATATCGCCTGCTTGATTTCTCATTATTTTTCTTTCTTTTTTTTTCTTGGGCGGAAATACTTCTTTTGTTCTGCAAAGGAGCCTGTGGTACCTTATCATTTCCTATCCATGTAATTTGTTTTTCTAAGGGATTGAAGACAGCACATAAGCAATCAGCAAGCCTTATTACACTCTGCAGCAATGTAGCCCAGGGGGTCACAGATCAGAATCTGTGTTGGAGTTTGGCATCCAACCACAGGGTAAATATCTATTTGGTTGCAGTCAGCTTTTTAATTGTGATGAAGCTCAATGCATTAGTGTTTTTGCTTATCTGTCTGGGAAAGCATACATTCAAGCAAAGAGCAATAATGGAACTTACTTTGTAATATGTCCATACAGTATATAGATTCAGTAATATACTCAATGAGGGAAAAACAATCCCAAATATCTCTCAGATTGTGTAAGGGGGGGAAAAAAACCCTCCAAAATTTTCTGGGTCAAAATATGTATTGGAAAAGAGCCGAGGTGGCGCAGTGGTTAGAGTGCAGTACTGCAGCCACTTCAGCTGACTGTTACCAGCAGTTCAGCTGTTCAAATCTCACCGGCTCAGGGTTGACTTAGCCTTCCATCCTTCCGAAGTGGGTAAAATGAGGACCCAAACTGTGGGGGCAATATGCTGACTCTGTAAACCGCTTAGAGAGGGCTGAAAGCCCCATGAAGCGGTATATAATTCTGCTATTGCTATTGCTATAAAATATGCCTATTCCCCCCCCCCCCCCCAAAAAAAAGCATTACACTGCAGCAAAACTGTTGGTGGCGCAATACTGGAAGAAGGAAGATTTGCCTACTATTCAAGAATGGACATTAAAAGTAACAAACTTAGCAGAGATGGCTAAAATATCAGCATATCTCAAGGACCATTCCAATGAGAGATATAAATTGGAGTGGAGAAGATGGATTAAATAAATATGGGACTAAGAAATTCCAGATAGCTTATGACTGAGGCAATAAGGAATGACATAATCTGTTTAGAGTTAGCCTAGCAAAGAGGAGTTAAAGCTCAAATGATAGAGGATATTAATTTTATACTTTTAAGTTTACTTTAGAATATTTTTGTTAAAGATTTATACCCTGAGTTGGTTCTGGGAAGTCGGGGGAGGGAAAGTTGGGAGGGGTGGGGTTTGGGTGGGGAGGGGAGGGGGAGGGTAGTAAACATTTGTAAAAGTTTTTTTTTTAATTTTCAATTAAAACTTTTGGCAAAAAAAAAAGCATTACACCTGTGTTTGTAAGATGCTTGAAGGGATAGTTGTTTCTTGTATAATTTCTGCTTTCTGAAGCTTGCACAGCATGTGGCTAGCCATTGTTGGAGTCAGAGACTCTTATGCAGGTGAAGAGAAACACGCTTCAAACCCAGTTATATCAACGTGACACAATTCAGCTGAAACACCATTGAATTCTGTAGTAAGGAAATACAACTGCGTTCCCTGAATCAAAGTTAAGAGTGGTAGAAGCCGTGGATTTATGATACGACGGAGCAAGCTAATTTTGTATTTTAGACTGGATTGAATTAAGCAATAGAATAGAATAGAATGGAATAGAATTTTATTATTTGTATGCCGCCCTTCTCCGGGAGGACTCAGGGCGCGAACAATTCAAGGGGGAAAAAGGGGAACATAAAAAAGACAAAATACAAATAATAAAAGTAAACAACAGTCGCACAACCATACATGTCGAGAGGGGGGGGGGAACTCATCACCCCCAGGCCTGCCGGCAAAGCCAGGTTTTGACGGCTTTTCGGAAGGCCTGGAGAGAGGTGAGGGTCCGAATCCCTGCGGGGAGTTCATTCCAGAGGGCCGGAGCTGCCACAGAGAAGGCCCTCCCCCCGGGTCGTAGCCAGATGGCACCCGGAGGAGGCCAACCCTGTGAGATCTAATGGGTCTGTGGGAGGTAATTGGCAGCAGGCGGTCTCTCAAGTACCCAGATCCAATACCATGAAGGGCTTTATAAGTTACAACTAGCACCTTGAAGCGTATCCGGAGACTGTTCGGTAACCAGTGCAGCTCGCGGAGGATAGGTGTAACGTGGGTGTACCGAGGTGCACCCACAATCGCTCGCGCGGCTGCGTTCTGGACGAGTTGAAGTCTCCGATCTGCAAAGGAGTAGGGAAGGTGAGTTGATTCCTGAATATGATGGCTTTGGAGTTTGTTCTATATCTGTTCCTAAAGAAAGGAGAGACCGAGTAAGATAATACATTGAATTACTAGCAAGTATACTAAAATTATAGGCAATAGCAGCAGGAGAAGTCACTGTTGCCATGATGAAATCCTCTGTGTAACACTTGAGAAAAGGAAGAAAAAAATAGGGAGTAACCTTAGTTTGAATAACCTGCACTCCTCCTTGCCCTCTTCTCTTAATAGGTTTTCGGTCCTTATGTGTTACTTTCAAGTGTTGACACCTAGCCAAACCCGCCAGTCTAATATATCCACTCGACTAGGACCTCTGAGATATCATATTTTTCTCAGCCTCTTGAGATTACTTGTGATTTTAGCTGCTTCCAGAGATGGGCACACTGGTGTTTCTTTCTTTTCCACCTCGTCTTCTGAATCGCTCCTATTCATAGCAGTGGGGAAGAATGTGCATTTTTCTGGTAAGGCAAATTTACGGTATTTCGTCTCTTCTGTCTACATTAAAATGGAAGGTGTGTGCTCCGGCAGGGATGATGGTTCCCTCTGGCAGAGGAAGAGGGTGCCACAGGCTTTTGTTCTATGACACTAATGGTCTCCTGATGCAAGCCTCCCCCTCTCTTTTTTTCCCCTTCGCAGAGGACAATGGGAGCTGGGGAGTTTGGATAATAACAATTCAGTTTCCATGTAGCTACCACCATAGTTAACAAAACAGGCAGCATTGACCCTGTGGGAGCTAAGCATTCAACTGCTACCCAGGGAACACAGAACATTCCTATAGTTTCTGTTAGTTAGGGACACATTGTGATTTATAGCCTGTAATTGCAGTAATAAAAGCAGGCACACATTAATGTCCCATTACAGGGAGAATACATTTTGCAGAAAGATGTACTAGGAAAACAGGCTCACTGCTAAGTGCTGTTCAGTTTGTGCTAATATTTCTTTAGCTACTATAGGGAAGGAGTGCAGCTACTATATGGAAGGCTTTCCCCGGCAAGTGAAAATAAAACAGATAAAAGAGAGAAAAAAAAGAATGAGCTTAAATTGCCTTTTTAAAGCATAGCTTAGACTGTGACGTATTTTTAAGAGTTTCAAAACTAACTCAATAAATGCTTTATAGCCCCATTTACCAAATTTGGTAATTCTGTGCTGGGTGCAACTAGCGTAGATGAATCTGTGCTGTATTTCTTTCAAATGTTAAGTTCATTCACTGTGGTGCCACATTCATTTGCAAATAGTTTAGTTAAAGTCCACATGAAAATTCATGCATGAAGATAAATGTGTGTGTATTCTTTCCAATGCACTTTGCAAGCAATATATACTCTGATTGGAGAACCTTATAAAATTCAGATCAGTGCAAAAACGGGGGATAGTTAAGTTTCTTTATGTATTTTTAGTAAGTGGGAGCTAAACTAATTTCTCTCTGTTTCTTAGCACAAATTTTATTTTTTTATAACTGGTGCTTGGATCCCAGAATATAATCCTTTACAGTTCTTTTCTCCTTCTCTCTTCCTTCCCCATTTTGCAGGCAGTATGGTGTTTTTTTTTTTTAACTGACTGATTTATTTACAAGCTGTATTCCTTTCTTTTTATTGTTACCATTGTTGTTCTCTTCTCTTTGTTCACCTACCTATGTTAGTTCAAACTGCTGTGGTTTTGCTTCAGCAAAGGCAACAGGGCTAAATGCCAAAATGTAAAAGCCTCAAGAGTGTTAGAATGGATTTCATCACAACAAAGAATTTTTAAAAAGAAATATATGGGCCATGGGAGCCCTGGTTTTAGGCTAGTTATATATTTCCTGTTTCTCTTGCTGTAATAACATTTTTTTTACTCTGGGTAGTCCTTGAATTACAACCATTAGTAACTGTTTGAAGTTATAATGGCACTGAAAAAAGTGAGTTATGACCAGTGGTGGGTTTCAAAAATTGTTCGAACCTACTCTGTGGGTGTGGCCTCCTTTGTGGGAGTGGCTTGCTGCCCATGTGACCGGATGGGAGTGGCTTGCCGCCCATGTGACCGGATATGAAGATGCCGATGACACTTGTCAGAACCACCTTAAATTACCTCACACACAGCACTGGCATGCATAAGAATAGGATGTCAACTTGTTTTTTAAAAGGCATCTTTGGTTTGCGTTAAAACAACTTCAACACACACAATGTTCTGATTGCACCACAAACGCAGTAGTCATCCTTACCTTTCACAGAGGCACTGAGTTTTATAAATAGGAGCATGATAGTGTAGAATAATCATATCCAAGGACCAGTGGTGGGTTTCAAAAAAATTTGGAAGCTCTTCTGTAGGTGTGGCCTGCTTTCTGGGTCCACTGGTGGAACCTCTTCTAACCGGTTCTGTAGATTTGATGAACCGGTTCTACCGAATAGGTGCGAACTGGTAGGAACCCACCTCTGGTTATGACTCACACTTGCAACTGCTACAGTGTCCCTGTGGTCACATGGCAACCAGCATGGATTTCTGATGGTTGCGTATTCCAGAGTCAAGTGATCACCATCTGCAATTTTTCCAGCAGGCTTCTGACAAGCAAAGTCAATGAGGGGAGCCGGATTCACTTAATGACTGTGTGCTTCACTTAACAACTATGACTTTATTTCATGACCACAGCAACAATTATAAAATTGGATACAACCCATTTAAGAAGAGTCTTGCTTAAGAACAGAAGTTCCACTCCCAATTATGGTCATAAGTCAAGGACTACCTGTATATCTTGCCAGAGTGACCGACCAGCTAGGCAAATTTACACCAGTATAGGTTGCAAGTGGGGAAGTAAACATTGCTTGTTTTGTTTTACTGCTGATAATGAGATCAATTTGGAGAGTTTCTTTAAAATCTCAGCATCTTATCTGCAGTGTTGTGCAGTGCAGTATTGTCAAACCTAGAAATATGGTCTAAGCTTAAAACTGAGATTTCCTTTGATGTAGACTTTGTAGAAGTTTGGTTGAGATAACATTCTGCTCTACTCTATGTGGATTGGTTTGAAAGTTAAACTGGACAGGATTTTTTTCTGCATAATTCAGCCCTGAAATTGTTATTCTTTCCTTCAACCAAAAATTGAATCCTAGCGTATGAGGCACACCAATTCAGTGGTGTACATTTTGTTGGGATATTGATTTGGACTGGACTTTGTGCCTTTAACTGTTTATTTACCACGTTTCCCTGAAAATAAGACAGGGTCTTATTTTCTGTTGACTCCTAAAATAAGCACTTGTCCTTATTTTCAGGGAGGTCTTATTATTTTTGAGGTGCAGGAGGTGACGAGCTTCGTCATCTCATGGCTGCTCCTGTGTTGCAATATTTTCGGGGAGGACTTATTTTTGGGAGGGCTTATTTTAGCGCACGCACTCAAAAGCCTGATTGCGCTTATTATCCGGGGAAGTCTTATTTTGGGGGAAATAGGGTAAATGAAAAACAATGTATGGAAGGAAATAATTAAATCCTATGGTCTAAAACAGGAAGGCATGGAGGCCAATCTGTATAAAAATAAAAGTAAAGCAAAATAAAAAAACCTTTTAGTTATAGTCTTAGGAAACTAAACCATGGATTATCCTAGTGAAGCATAGCAATTGTTCCTGTCTCCTTTCAAGACAACTGTCCATTGATTATGACTTTGGAAGGAAGGAAAGTGCCATTCTCAACATTTTGGAAAATGGCTTCTCTTTTATGGACTGCTTGTAGTGGCACACATGGGAATCCATATATCTACAGGGAAGGCTTGTCTTTTCTTTCCCTTTTGTTGGCATGCTGAAAATAGCTAACAAAGCAATTCTCTCAGTACGGAATGATGAAAATAAGAGACTTTTGATCAGAGATTTACAGTGTTATGTTAATTCATCTTCCATTGGACCTTGGCAAGAGAGGAAAGAAATAACCAGAAACAACATTTCGATTTGGGGAAAAAGCTGGTAGCATTTCACTACTTTTGTTTGTTTCAAAAGTCTATCAAAACAACTCATCAGAAGACCAAAATGGGGAACTGGCAAATTGGTCTACTACTGGGCCATGGCCTATTTGCAACTGAGCTGCATGTGTGGTGGGCCAGCACTTGTTGCTTGCATAGCCCAATTCATGTGAGTGATGGGTTATGGCACTTGCAGCCCCACTCGTGTGAATGGTGGGTGCGCATGTCCACTTCTCACACACATGAAGCTACATATGTGTACATGTGTGCATCTGCACCTCACAAAAAACCATCCCCTCTTTCCCTCTCCCCACTCCACCCCACATCAGGCCAGGCCACCAACCCAGAAAGGTTAAAGAATGCTGGTCTATTTTATCTTGCTTTTGAATATGTCATGTTAGACTAGCAACTAGCATAGCAGAAAATTGAAGGCGCCTTTCTTTGGTCTATTGCTAGAATTCATCGTCACTGAATGTTCTGTCCCAAGCCTCTACAATATATACAGACGCAGACTTAGCTGTCTGCCACAACTAAGGAGAGAGATAAGCAACCCCTTGGCTGGGAGCCCAGAAAGATATCTCTATGAAACAAGGCTTGAACTCACAAAATTCTCCCAATCTTTCTCTACGGCTGGATCAGTAAATTGTTGTTTCCTGCAAAATTCCCCTTCCGTCGCCCCACTTATAAGCTCTCCGGGAGGAGCCAATCAGTAGCCACCTGTTCCTATTTCCTTCTGTGACCCTTTTTCCAAAGCTGCTCCATCTTCCTCGCAGCCTACATCAGGGACAGCCTCCCTCTGTTCTTCCTCACTGCACCCTGACTAGAAATTTGAAAAGGATATTCAAGTGCGACCTGGTGGCCAACAGGCCTCTCTAGTCCCAGCTCTGACTCTGAACACCCCTCCAGAGTCTTCCTCAACCTCCAGAGCAGTCCCATAGTGTTCATCGCTGTCAGATTCCACCAACAGCTCAGCCGGCCGCTGTTGGGCCACAACACTGAATAGACACAATGAGGATGACAAATGGGAGGCCTTGGACTATCCCTTTGTCACAGATGGTAGCACTGCTTCCATGTCTGTGGAATTTAGATTTGTTGTTGTTGTTGTTGTTGTAACTGCTAGAGAAAACCACTCTATTGTAATTTTTCAGCATTTCCCATTCTTATGGCTTACTTAATAGCCCCCAAACTGATTGCAAGTATTGCTTCAGGCAAAATATTGTGGAAATCCTCTTTGTAAGGTAAAACAAAATTGCTTGGCTGTTGAACAAACAGCTACTGATTTGCCAACTTCATGTTTTCGTTCTGCTAAGATAAGAAGTTAGTATATTCTCATTTGAATATCCTTTTCAAACTTCTAGATAATTATAGCCAGTGAGAGTGACAAAAAAACTGCAGTTGGAAGATGCTCGGCATCCTCAATAATGAGGATATGATCATAGAATAGACACATTTGAGATCATGTTTTTTGGTTGGTTGGTTAGCAATAGCAACAGCAGTTAGACTTATATACCGCTTCATAGGGCTTTCAGCCCTCTCCAAGCGGTTTACAGAGTCAGCATATCGCCCCCAACAATCTGGGTCCTCATTTTACCCACCTCGGAAGGATGGAAGGCTGAGTCAACCTTCAGCCGGTGAGATTTGAACAGCCGAACTGCAGAACTGCAGTCAGCTGAAGTAGCCTGCAGTGCTGCACTCTAACCACTGTGCCACCTCGGCTCTGGTTGATTGGTTGGTTGCAGGGGTGAAATTCAGCAGGTTCTGACAGGTTCTGGAGAACCAGTAGCGGAAATTTTGAGTAGTTCGGAGAACCGGCAAATACCACCTCTGCCTGAATGAGTTGGGAATAGAGATTTTGCAATATCCTTCCCTCAGGAGTGGGGAGGAAATGGGGATTTTGCAATATCCTTCCCCTGCCACTCTCACCAAGCCATGCCCACAGAACCGGTAATAAATTTTTTTGAATTTCACCACTGGTTCATTGGTTGGTTGGTTTAGTAGCAACGAAAATATTAAATTTCTGCTCAACAGGATTTGTGACAGTTGTGTCTAGGAAGCCTGCCAAGGAAGGACATTATCATTAATGTAAAAGAGCAGCTCCGTGCCAGAGCAGGGAAGGAATGAGTCATTTTGATGGGCTAAAATCACCCTCATATCTTAAATCAGCATAACCATAAGTCAAGAATCAGTATAGTCAAATGGAGTAACTCTACTGAATTCAGACAGTGGCTTTAATGAGACACAGTGTAAGATATGCAACATATCTTACTCTGTAGGGACAGACTAGAGGTACCCCTCAACTTTCAACCATTTGCTTGGTCCTGAAAAAAGTAACTTACAACTGGTCCTTGCACATATGACCATTTTAGCATCCCCATGGTCACATGATCAAAATTCAGATTCACTTGGCAACTGGCATCTATTGTGGCATCCCAGGATCATGTGATCATTTTTTGGTGACCTTCCCAGTTGGTTTCTGACAAAGTCAACAGGGAACGCTGAAATCGCTTAACAATTGCATTGTTTACTTACCAATTGTAGTGGTTTGTTTAACAATCGTGGGGAAAAAAAAAGTTGTAAAATCAGGCACAAGTCACTTAACTGCCTTGCTTACCCACAGAAACTCTGGTTCCAATTGTGGTCGTAAATTGAAGACTATCTGTTTTATGGCCAGCTCGTGATTCCAGAAGTGCTCCTATAAAGAATAGTGGAAAGAAAAAGAACATAAAATGATGGAGACATGGATAATTATCTTGCTTTATTTTGTTACATATTTACTCTTGGGTACTTATTTTTCTGATTAGAATAAAAAATTTCCCAGAGCTTTTGTAAAAATGCTTGTAGAATAGAACATTATAAAATTTACTTATTTGTTCTGCTTTTCCTCTTTTTTTTGTTAAAATCAGGTCTATAGGCTCACATCCTTGCATTTATTAAACCTGTAATATGTAGGTTTCACCATTGCCATTAAATGCCATGATGGATATCATTAGATTTAAAGAAAAGATAAAGCGAGTTCAGAGAGAAATTATTACCTACATGCTATAATGGTTCCAGTTCCTTGGACAAATTGTAGCAGCAAAATTAAGATCTGCCCTTTACTTACGTCAAAATAGTAGCCAACACCACGAGTTTCCAAGAGAAGACAGGTTTTATTTGAATGCGTTCAAGAGCCCAGTCTGATTGGCATCATACTGAACTGTCTTAGGTATCCCTTGGCAGAGATTTTATACTTTCTAATTGATCATTACAAATCAGACAGACGTCACACAAGGCGTATACATTTTTAAGGTCATAAACTTCTTACTTAGGTCAGTAAAGGACATTTCGGGAAAGTTACAAATATTCTGGGAAAGTTACAAATACATGATTCTCATAAGATCCCCAAAATATAATAGGGAAGTGAATATAATAGGGAAGTCAATCTTGGTTACTCATGAAGCTGACGGGAAGATTGCTAAAGTATTGCTAACATATTGGGTCACTATTGCTAAAATATCGCTGATTACAAGTTAAAATCTTGCTGAGTCCTAAGTTGACATTTAGACTGTCACAATGTCGCATGCGTCTATGATTAATGTTTGTGGTTTACTGCCCACCCAGGTTTCCCGTTTGCCAGAAGCGTACATTCTAAGTTCCGCTTATTTGAGAGAGGCAGGGAAAAATAAGGAACTACTTTAGTGAGGCAGAGGGTACTGTGATTTCTTTCTGACATTAAGCATTTTAGAATTAGAATATTTAGCGTGATTGAGTATTGTGGGGTTCACTTGTGTACCCCATGCTGCATCAAGGTTACACCACAAAACCGCGGACGACAAAATCGCGCTCGATGAAAGCGTGTACGTGACGTCATCACAGCGCGACGAAAACATCGCGCTGTGATCGAAAAATGTAAAAATAAAGCGAAAACCTTACCCTAACCCCCAAACCTAACCCTAACCCTTAACGTAACCCTAAATCTAACCCTAAACCTAACCCATAACCTAACGCTAAACCTAACGCTAACCCTTAACCTAACGCTAAACGTAACCCTAACACTCTAACCCTAACCCTAACCCTTAACCTAACCCTAACCCTAAACCTAACCCTTAACGTAACCCTAAATCTAACCCTAAACCTAACGCTAAACCTAACGCTAACCCTTAACCTAACGCTAAACGTAACCCTAACGCTCTAAACCTAACCCTAACCCTTAACCTAACCCTAACCCTAACCCTAAACCTAACCCTTACCTTTATGTGAATCGGCTTGCTTTAATTTTATTTTTATTTCAATTTTTAATTTTTTTGTCGCGCTGTGATGACGTCACATACGCGCTTTCGTCGAGCGCGCTTTTGTGGACCGCGGTTTTGACGGGTCACGCTGCATCAAAATGACACAGAAGACCTGCTGCCTTCAAGTGGTCCCAGGATGTTGAACCAGATGGACTTTTAAGCCAGATCTGGCAAAGCTGCTGCTGTTTCTTTATAGATAAATATATAGTTCATGCTTTGTCAGGATAGGATTTGTTCTTTCTACAAATGGTGCTTAAGGGGAACTGTAACCTCCTTTGAGAATTTGTATAGAAACTGGTAATTACACAAAGTGAAAGATATTTGCTTGAGGAAAGTTGGTTTTCGGAAGAGACATGAGGAATGACAGCAATGGCCCCCTGATCTATTGGATTGGCTAAACTGTCAGCTGCTTAAAAATTCCAGCTTTGCTTGTTACTGCTAATCATTCTGACAGGCAGCAAAGACATTTACTTGTAGGATCTTTTGAGCTGCAGAAAGCTTTGCTCCTATGGGAGGCAGTAGGTACGCCACTCATCTGCTCTGGCCCATATCGGGTCTCCAGATTAACTTTTGCAATCTTTCCTGTTAAGTTTTTTACTGAGTTTGGAATCATTGGGGTAGGGTTTTTTCCCCCCTCCACTTTTATTCTTCTTCTTTCAAAATAATTTTTCAATTTCAATTTCAATTTTTTTAAAAATTATTTTAATTTTATCAATTTCATATATACATTCACAATTATATGATCTCATAACTGTTATTAATAATATGTATTTATAATAATTTTTCCCTACTGTTGACAATATACTTGAAGATTGCTTTTTTAACATCCCATAGATCCATCTTATCTTACAATGGTCCTACTTCTTCTTCCCTCCCTCCCTCTTTCCTTCCCTCGTTTCTTCTCTCCTACTCCCCTTCCTTCCCTCCCTCCTTCCCCTTCCCTCCTTCTCTCCTTCCCTCCTTCCTTCCCTCCTTCCTTCCTTCCCTCCTTTCTTTTCTCCTTCTCTCCTTCCTTTCCCCCTTCCTTTCCTCCTTCCTTCCCCCCTTCCTTCTCTCCTACATTCCCTCCTTCCTTCCCTCCTTTCTTCTCTCCTTCTCTCCTTCCTTCCCTCCTTCCTTCCCTCCTTTCTTCTCTCCTTCTCTCCTTCCTTCCTTCCTTCCTTCCTTCCTTCCCTCCTTGCTTCCCTCCCTCCCTCCTTCCCTCCCTCCTTCCTACCCCCTTTCTTCTCTTTCTTCTCTCCTTCCTTCCTTCCTTCCTCCTCTCCTTTCCCTTCTCTCCTTCCCCTTCCTCCCCTTTACCCTTCCCCTCTTCTTCCCATTCCTCAATTTAATAAAATTTGTATGCCGCCCACTCCCTTGGGACTCTGGGCTGCTTACAGACAAGATAAAAGGCATTTAAAATTTAAAGGTAAAAATACAATTGTTAAAATTACACACCATTCATTCTGTCTAAGTGGAGCTGGACATTGTTCAACAGCCCCAGGCCTGCCGGAACAGCCAGGTCTTAGTGGCTTTACGGAAGGCCGGGAGAGTGGTAAGAGTCCGGATCTCTACGGGTAGATCGTTCCACAGGGCCGGCACAGCTACAGAGAAGGCCCTCCCCCGGGGGGCCGCCAGCCGGCATTGTCCGGTTGACGGCACCCGGAGGAGGCCCAACCTGTGAGATCTTGTTGGTCGTTGGGAGGTATGTGGCAGGAGGCGGTCTCTCAGGTAGCCAGGTCCTAAACCATGTAGGGCTTTAAAAGTAACGACTAGCACCTTGAAGCGCGTTCGGAGACCAATGGGGATTGGTAAATTGTACTCTTCTTTCTTTGTTAACTTTTTACATTCTTTTTGTTGTTACTTCTTTTAAAAAGTGCTTCCCCATTCCTTTTCCTTCTATCCAAGACATTAAAGCAATCTATTATAATGGGTTTTTGATTTTTTTTTTGGTCATTGTTTCATGTAGTCAACTATTTGGCTACTTCAGCTGACTGCAGTTCTGCAGTTCGGCTGTTCAAATCTCACCGGCTCAGGGTTGACTCAGCCTTCCATCCTTCCGAGGTGGGTAAAATGAGGACCTGGATTGTTGTTGGGGGCAATATGCTGACTCTGTAAACTGCTTAGAGAGGGCTGAAAGCCCTATGAAGCGGTATATATCGCTTCATAGGGCTTTCAGGTTTAACTGTTTAACTTATGTCTAACTGCTATTGCTATGCTATTATTGTATTTGGAGAGTCTCTGATGGACTATTAAAAAGTAGACTTATCAGCCTCTTGGTTTAAAATTTTATTTTCTCTCTCCATCCTAGTATTTTTAAAAAAAGGGAAAGCTGAATTCTGCAGCATTTTTATCTAGTCATAATATAATCTTTTTGCAACACTGATTAACTAAATAGCACACAAACCTTCCTAAAATCCCCCACTTCATTTGAGTATCTACATGTCGTAGGAATCCAAAGTGGTCATGATAGTCCTAACTGGGTACTGTGCCAAAAAACTCTTGGACAGCACTTAGAAAATCTGCACATTGAAAAATAGGCTTATCCTAATTCATTACAACATCCTAGGTTCTTGGAAAGAACTTGATGCATGTGAAAACAAACACCAAGTAAACAATTGGCAGGTATGATTTCACACTCTTGTGTATATAATAATAATAATAATTTATATGCTGACCAACTCCCAGCAATGCAGGGTGGTTGATTCAGTTATTTCAAGATGTATATATTCTTCCCATGTTTTAATTCTGGTTTATCCTTTAAATGTTGGGTTATTTGACCCTGAATTAAGAGAAATGCAAAACAGCTTTATTCTAAGTTAATTTATTTCCTATTTTACATCTCCACCTCACTACTTTGTTCTGAATATTATTGAGGGCTGAATCTCTGGATTAATAGGCTGTTGCTTTAAACATTTAAACTGGAGTAATCTGATTTTATTGGTGCTTACGGTTGTCCTTTCCATTATTATTCAACTGTCTGGGATTACAACAACATCCGTAATGCATACATATCAGTTTGATGGCCTCACTGGGACAATCGCAGCAAGCTTCTTAGAGCAGGGAACTAAACTGTCAGTGGAACATTATTAATAGTTATCACTCCACTTACAATACATGTATTGTGAACAAGCCTTTGATAAGTCAGACATTTTTCTTGAATGGTCCCTTTTTTGTTTTGGAAACTGTCATCTATGGATACCTATTATTCTGGGCTTGTGGTGTGAAACATGGGGAGGAACTTGGCCAATTGAGAAAAATTACAGTTCGGAATCCAAATTTCAGGACCATGGAGAGCTGAGGAGAAGATAGAAGAACAGGAAAGCATTACAGAGGATCAAGCTTCAGGTCAATGCAGTGTGTGTGTGTGTGTGTGTGTGTGTTTGTGTTTGTGTGTGTGTAGAGATAGATAGATAGGTAGGTAGATGATAGTCAGTTTTTTCTTTTTTACTTTTAAATATTGGGTAGTTCTGCTAATCAGGATTGGGATGGTAAGAGAAAGACAGATTCATCCTGTCCTCCCTTCTCCAAAGTCCTGGATTTTATTAGAGCAGCCATTATTAAATTAAATCTAAAACCATATGATATAAAGTAGTTTTGACCCATGCGAAATTTTATGAGGCTCATTAAACTCAGGGTATATACAAAGGTGGGCACAGTTAGCTTTGCATTTATATTTTGGGCACTAATAAATGAGTGCTGATATTGTAAGCTGACATCACTTTATTATATAGACCTAGTCATTTGTTAGATTTATATCCTGCTTTTTATTCAGAAATTCAAGACAGTATACATCAATGGTGGGTTTCAAAAATTGTTCGAACCTACTCTGTGGGTGTGGCCTCCTTTGTGGGAGTGGCTTGCCGCCCATGTGACCGGATGGGAGTGGCTTGCCGCCCATGTGACCGGATATGAAGATGCCGACGACACTTGTCAGAACCACCTTAAATTACCTCACACACAGCCCTGGCATGCATAAGAATAGGATGTAAACTTGTTTTTTAAAAGGCATCTTTGGTTTGGGTTAAAACAACTTCAACACACGCAATGTTCTGATTGCACCACAAACGCAGTAGTCATCCTTACCTTTCACAGAGGCACTGAGTTTTATAAATAGGAGCATGATAGTGTAGAATAATCATATCCAAGGACCAGTGGTGGGTTTCAAAAACATTTGGAACCTCTTCTGTAGGTGTGGCCTGCTTTCCGGGTCCACTGGGGGAACCTCTTCTAACCGATTCGGTAGATTTGACGAACCCGTTCTACCGAATAGGTGCGAATTGGTACCTCTAGTATACATAGTTCCCCCTCTCTTTATTCCCCACCCCCACCCCACTACCACAGTTTTGTCAGCTAGAGAGTGATTGGTACAAATTCTATGAGTGATTGGTACCTTCCTCCAGCTGCTCCAAGTCTGACATCGTTGTTCTTCCCTTCTCCTGATAGCAAGAATCAATGAAACTGCTGCAGTATTTTGGTTCAAGTTGTGTAAATTGGCTGAATCCCAGTCAGTGTTCATTGGATGCTTGTTAAACAACCTTTAATTTGCAACAAAACCAGGAACAACAGATCTGCATTATAGGTTTCTGTCTCCCCCTCCACCCCAGCAATTTGTGTGACTCCTATTTGAGCCTCCAAATAGTTGTCATTGCTCAATAAGTAGCATAATAACAGAAACTTGATGGGAATCTTCAAGAACCTAGAGACTAATAGAGACTAAATTATGTCAGTGGAAGTTGATGGGGTGTTTTTTTTTTTTGACTGATTGAATTACTAAATGGGCACAACTAATAGAAAGCAACAGCTGTGTTTGGACTTCGGTAAACTCTCTGAAATAATGGCCTGCAAAATCTTATTAAAGAAATTAATTGAATTTGGCTCGAATCAAAGTCTCTGTCTCTTGAATCGAAAACCGGCTAAGCAATTCTAGCAGAACAGAACATTTGTTCTTGAATTATGGGGTTGTGTGAACAGGGAAGAAAGATAAATTATATCCACAATTCCCACCTCCAATCTTTCCATTTAATTGTATTGTGAGCTCCTTGTGTTTTTCTTGAAACAATAGCTGAGGTAGATATCACAATCCCTAAAGGAACTGGATCCCCTCTGGCCCTTCTGTCAGGATTTGTAGTAAACTGAACTGTACTACATCAGTGATTGTCTCTCGGCCTAATGTATCTCCCTCACAGGGTTCTTGTGAGGGTTAAGTCACAGAGTGAGACCGCACTAAATGTATAAATATTAGGAGACAGATTGTGGGTTTCTGACTACCTGACCAAAATGTCTTTGTCTCTGTGTTTAAAAAAACTGTCTTTCTTAAAGTAACTGAATCAAATAGGTGTTTCTAAGACTTTTTTTAAAGTGATTCACTCTGTTAGAATCACCTTCTAAATCTATCAGTGACTAATCAGAGGCACAATAGACTTTTGTCTATGACCTTTAAATGGGAGGAGGCTGATTTTTGTGACCCTGGGCTCTGCAATTAATGTTTTGGGGGTTGGTTTAGACTATATGAGAGAGACCGCCTACTGCCAATTACCTCCACTCAGCCAATTAGATCGCATAGATTAGGCCTCCTCCGAGTTCCATCTGCCGGTCAATGTCGACTGGCAACCACGCGGAGGAGAGCCTTCTCGGTGGCAGCTCCAACCCTATGGAACGATCTCCCCGTGGAGATTCGTACCCTCACCACCCTCCAGACCTTCTGCATAGCCCTTAAAACCTGGCTGTCCCGTCAGGCCTGCGGTTAAAGACCCCAACCCACCCGAATTGTATGAATGTTGTGCTTTTAATGATGTACTGTCTTATGTGTTAATTTGTTTGTCCTCCCTTCCTTCCGAATTGTGAGCCGCCCGGAGTCCCCCCAGGGAAAAGGGTGGCCTATAAATGAACTACTCATACTCATATATCTACAGGTTGCAATACATAGGATGGGGATTCAAAGTGAACGAGGACAGGATTTTCTGGATTCCCCCCCTCCCTTCTCTTTTCAATTTTCAATTTCAATTTTAATGGATTTGTATGCCGCCCAATCCCGAAGGACTCTAGGTGGCTTACATAAAAAGACAGTTTAAAAAAACGAAATACTAAAAGAGTTAAAAATACAGAACAGAGCGAATTTAAAAAGGACACAACAGACACTCGATCTTTATGGGGCTGAAGCTCAATCAAGATCAGCAGCCCCAGGCCTGCCGGAACAGCCAGGTCTTAACAGACTTTCGGAAGGCCGAGAGAGTGGGGAGGGTCCGGATCTCAGGGGGTAGATCATTCCATAGGGCCGGGGCAGCTACAGAGAAGGCTCTTCCCCGAGGAGCCCTCAGACGACATTGTGTAGTCGACAGCACCCGGAGAAGGCCCGTCCTGTGCGATCTTATTGGGCGCTGGGAGGTATGTTGCAGGAGGCGGTCACGGAGATATCCTGGTCCTAGGCCATGTAGGGCTTTGTTTATAAAATATTTTATTCAATTTTCACATTCCATTTGCAATCATTTATATACAGGGTATTTACTATAAGAAAAGAAGAAGAAAAAAAAAAAGGGAATAAAACGAACAAGTAAAAAGGAAACACAACTCATCATTCACAACCCCACCTAACCCTTGCATCCTCCATACACCCCATCTACCCCCTCCAACTTTCCTTTCTCCCTCTAACACTCCCCTCCTACTTCCCTTTCCCCTCAAACCTTTCTTCTTCCCTTACTCCCCAGACACCCTCCTTACATTCCCCTTACTCCTTACATTCCCCTTACTCCTTCCTTACTCCTCCCTCTTCCTTCCCTCAACCTCCCTCCTTGGTGTATGCCTTTATTCGAGTGTTGTTTGATCTGATAAAAGTAGAGTGAACCAAGGAAAAAAATAATAATAATAATAATAAAAAAAAAAGGAACCACCGTATATAAATACATTCTTGTTCTTATTAAAACTATATTAACACCCCCCCACCCCACCCCCCACAATCCCCATCCCTAATCCTCCCAACTTCCCAGGGCCCACACCTGGCACTACCTTCTATCTAAAATATCTTGTATACATATGGATTAAAAAATAAAAGTAATATATCAAAAAAAAAAAAAGAAAAGCAGAGAAAGAAAAAAAAAGGAAAAAAAGAAAGAGAAAAGAAAAAAAAGAAAAAAAGAAACCACTCTTTGTGTTGATCTCAGCCCCCCATCTTTATCTATGCTTAAATAGTATAAATCATTCTATCTATATTTTATTCTCATCTCTTACTTCTTTGTTATTTACCCCGACCTTCTGTAGACTCTCCCGTTCCCTTCCTAAACCTCATGATCCCTTCCAGTAAGATTTAAGCAGCGTGGTTTATGCCATATATTCAAATATAACTTTACAGACAAGTAATCAAACTTTCCCTTCTAGTAAAATTTAAACAACGTAAATGATCTTTCTTTACCCCTTTTTCAAACAGTAATTCAAAATAATCTAACCAGATTTCCCCTTCTTAGTAAAGTTAAGCAGCGTAGATCAGATATTACTTTACACAGGAATCAATTTCTGTCTTAAGATAATTCCAACCGACTTCCCCTTCTAATAGAATTTAAATAACTTAGTTCATTCCACATGTATTTTACCCTCATCCCCCACTTGTCTGATATTTACCACTATCAAATTTATACTACCATTTGTTTAAAATATAACTCAGAGCGATTTGTAGCATGAATCATTCCACATATTCCAATAATACTTTCAGCAAGATTCAGTTGACCTTCTATTTTAAGGTAGTCGCTTCTAACAAAGTTTAAACAACATAAATCATTCCACATTCTTTTTACAGTTATCTTAAAATAATCCCAAGCGGCTTCCTGTTCTAATAAGCTTTAAACAACGTAAATTTTGCCCTCGTCCCTTGCTTGTCTGATATTTACCACAAATAACGTAGTTCATTCCACATGCATTTTACCCTCATCTCTTGCTTGTCTAATATTTACCACTATCAAATTTATACTAGCGTTTATTTAAAAAGTAACTCAGAACTATTACAACCAACTTTCCCTTCAAATAAAAGTTAAATAGCATGGATCATATTCAAATAATGCTTTCAGCAAGAGTCAGTTAACCTTCTATTTTAAAATAGTCCCATCTAACAAAGTTTAAACAACATAAATCATTCCGCATTCTTTTAACCACTATCAGATTTATGCTAACGTTACTTTAGAATCTAGCTCAAAGTAGTTTCACCCAGCTTTCCCTTCTGATAAAAATTAGTCCACTTTTTCTACCGGAGAGAGGTCTCAAACCCCCATTCAGTCCTCAACTTTAGGAAGTCTTTTGAAGTATCTAAATTCTCGATCTGCGTTCTTCTGCTTCTCCGAGGGAGGAGGGGCTACCCCCTCCATCTTGCAGCCGCATGGCCAGCCGTTTGCTTTCTCCTTCCGCTTGTCTCTCCTCTCTTCCAAGCGCGTCAGGAAGTCCCGCCTTCAGAATCCTACAATAGAAATCTTGAGCCTCCGAAACAGAGTTAAGACGAAATCTTTGATTCTCAAATGTAACCGTGATGCCGGCAGGGGCCTCCCATCTGTATCGAATCTGTTGACTCCTAAGCGCTTTAGTTAAAAAAGTGTAGTCCCTTCTTGCTTTCAACATCTGGAAAGGTATATCTTTGAAGACAATCACGTCCTGGTCATCAACTCGGAGACTGTTATTATGAAACTTTTGCACAATCGCGTTTCTAGATTCTTTTGTAGAGAAATGTATAATTATGTCCCTCGGGAGCTGTCGCTGTTCCGCTATCAATGAGTTCTGGCGATAGATTTTCCGAATCTGCCAATCAAAGTTAAGTCCCGGGCTTCCCAGCGCATGGCTGAAGGCTTCAGCAAAGGTCTGTTTCAAATTCTCTTGCTCCTTTTCACGGAATCCTCTGACTCTTATTGAAAATGCCTTCCTATCAAAATTTAGCATCATAAGCTGTTCTTCGTTATTTCTAATTTTTTCTTGTAAAATTTGAATATTGGTAGTCAAATTAAAATTAGCCTTCTCCAGACTTTCCAATTTGTTCTCTATTTCAGCAGAGTAATCTGACAGGGCAGACACGGCTGCAAACGTATTCGCCTTCATTTGATTAACTTTAGATTTTAGATCATCATAAAGTTGCAATACAAATTCCTTAAGTTCTTGCTTAAAGGCATTAAATATTTTAAAAAGATATTCCTGTGTTAAAACTTCTCCAGTAGAGGGCGTAGGAGACAAAGGCTGTGTTTCCAAAAAAGATTCTTTAAATTCCTTAGACACATTTGTAGCAAGACGTTTCTTTGATCTGGGTGCCATAATAAATAAACAAGTAAGCAGCACTTCGCTCCCCTCTATTTCCAAAAAAAAAGAGTTTATTTTGTTAAGGAGCGGTCTGCAGGAAGATAAGCCCGGCTAAGTACATCCAGTAATCATCCACGGAGAGGAATCGCCATTTTGAAGTCTATTTAAACAAAGAAGTCTTTAAGACGAATGGTGCTGGTATTTAAGATAGTAATAAAAGCATAAATCTCACAGGGGTGGTACCCTCCCGTATCAAATCTAGCTTGAAAAAAACTTTGTTTTGTCCTGGGGGGGGCTAGCCTGTCTGGGGCTGCCAGAAAAAAAAGGCAGCTGAGAAGAACTGGCCGGAGATAAAGGCTCCGCTTCGGCTGGATCTAATCTCTTCCACAGCCAAAAAAAGAAAAAGGCTGTGGCTTACGAATAGACCCTAACCTACGGAGCTATCCTCCCTGCCCCTTTCTTAGCCAAAAAGGGGTGCTATCTATGATCTTATTTAGATATACAGACCAGATCTCTGAGGAGCTCGGTGGAGCCCTCCTCGGCAACAGGCCACGCCCCGGCCATGTAGGGCTTTAAAGGTGATAACCAGCACCTTGAAGCGTGTTCGGAGACCAATAGGGAGCCAGTGCAGCTCACGGAGGATAGGTGTAACATGGGTGTATCTAGGTACACCCAATATTGCTCGGGTGGCTGCATTCTGGACCAATTGTAGTCTTCGAAAAATTTTCAAGGGCAGCCCCATGTAGAGCTCTGAAGAATAGTATGAGTTCTTGACTTCCTAATATTGCATTCTGATAAGAAGATTTTAGATACGTTACACAATATTTTATATACAATGATTTGTGTATGCTGTATGGTCCACAAAGTCCCTGGCGTTGTTGAAGAGTTCTATTTCTACTAAGAAGCTTAAAAAAAAATCCTTTTTAAAACAAAGTTTTCAGTAGTTTAAAAGTTTAGCATTTTAGAATAAGCCTTTTGTAATGCTGATAGTTCATTGCAAGATCATTCTTGGCTTTCACTAGAAAACAAAGATTGCATTACAAGTGGACTAATTCTTTTAAAACAAACGTTTCATGAATTGTTTTTTTGGTAAAGTTCAAGTAATTTATTTTAGTCATACATTATGAAGGTTTCTGTAGTTCCAATGATGTGTCGCATAGCATAGCATGCAGAGAAAAAAAAAATCTAAAACCTTCAACTCAATTCATTTTTCACACCCAAATTAAAAAAGCTCATCAGCCAGTATGAAAGTAACGTTAGCACAATTTTCTACAATATTAGGCCTGCCAGCATATAGACAAGTAATTACAAACCTGAGAACAATTTCTAAAATATTTGTAAGAAATACTTAGTACAAAACTAATAAAATAGGTGATTTATAGTTTAATCCTCTGCACACTTATCCAGAAATAGATATTAATGCATTTAATATAATGTATGCATTAAAAGAATGTGATAAAGGATCAGTCTTTTGTAAAAGATTGCAGAAGAGTTGGAATTCAGAATGTATTTTTCTTCCTAATATTTTTTATCTGCAATTTTTATTGAATTTTTAAAATAAATCATTTGGACCATTCTGGGATGTTTAAATGAAGAATGTACCATTCTAATGATATAGCAGTGGTTTTTTTTAGAAATGTGGGGCAAAATATCCAGGTCCTATGCTTGACTCCTATGAATTATATATTATGGGAACGTTTAATATACCCCTGTAACACCTCTACTATTCTAGATGCAGTATATTTCTGGATGGAAGTCAAGAACTTGGTTAAAAATTATAAGCTTTTATGGCCTAGGGTCACGTAATTAGTTAAGGACTGCCTCACCCCTTGATTTTCCCCATCCCATTTGACCTGAGCTCATAAGATAAGTTGGAGTATGTCCATTTAGGTTATGTGATGTGAGTTTGCCATAATGCAGATGTGTTCCATGTTATGTTCATTTTGTTTTGAATCTGGTGGTGTAAGAGCCAAGGTGGCGCAGTGGTTAAATGCAGCACTGCAGGCTACTGCTAGATCAGCAGGTCAGCGGTTCAAATCTCACCGGCTCAGGGTTGACTCAGCCTTCCATCCTTCCGAGGTGGGTAAAATGAGGACCCAGATTGTTGGGGGCAATATGCTGACTCTCTGTAAACCGCTTAGAGAGGCCTGAAAGGCCTATGAAGCGGTATATAAGTCTACTGCTATTGCTCTTGCTATTCTTCTAAGTTGTATGTTATCCAGTGACATTGTTGGGTAACTTTAGAATTATTATTATATACTTTAATCATTAAACATGAAACTCAGTCAACTGAACATTCAAAAATGCATTACAAATACCATTGACTGGTGCTAATGGTTGATACGGTTTGCTGCCAGCATCCTAGGTATCAACCAAGTGCCTTCTTAAAATATAAGATGTTCCGAGTAGTGCAATGTTTTGCAGTTCTGCTGGTGTTATTGCAGGAAGCTGCAATTTGTTGATGTATCTTATAAAATTCTTGGACATGGTACCAAGTACCCCGATGACAATGGGTATCACTGTTGCATGTTTCATCCATAATCGGGTAGTTTTGATGGCCAGGTCATGGTATTTCGTGATTTTTTCCCAGTTCTTTTTCTTCTACTCTCCTGGTACCGCATTGTCAATAAATTGAAAGTTTTGGCCCTCTACAACTGTGATATCTGGCATGTTGTATTCCAAATGATGATCCATCTGCATTCGAAAGTCCCACAATATCTTCACCTTCTCATTTTCAGTAACTTTTTCCACTTAGTGCTCCATGACTTTTTGGATACAAGTAAGTCGTATTTTTTACATGATGCCCAGTGGATTAATTTAGCAACTCGGTTGTGTCTAGCTTTATAATCAGTTTGTGCAATTTTGCTGCATTCACATATTAAATGTGAAACAGTTTCGACTTTGTTGTTGCAAAGTCGGCAGTTTGGATTGTCAGTGGATTTTTGTATCTTCGCTTTCATGGCATTAGTTTGTAGTGCTTGTTCTTGAGCAGTGAGTATTAAACCTTCTGTTTCTTTCTTGGTAGTTCCCATCTTAAGCCATGTCCATGTCAAGTTGTCATCACATTTTCCTTCAATGTTTTTCAAGTGCTGTCCATGCAAAGCTTTGGTTTTCCATCTATTTAATCTGTCATCCAGCTGTTTTTCCTTATATTCTGCCTTTGTTGCTGTTGTTTTTATGCTGTTCTCCATTTTCATAGCCTGTAGCCATTTATCTGTACTTTGGTTCACATAATCATTCAAACTTCATTTTTCTTCTTCTACAGTTTGATGGATTTGTAATAGCCCCCTGCCCCTGATTTTTTGTGGCAGGTTACTTCCTGGTTGTTGTCCAAGTTTTGCCCTTTGGTTCTAGTCACTTTGCAGTTGCATGCCCTGGTTCCCTGGCAGTAACAACTGAGCCCTGTAGCCCCTTTTTTGACAGATGTCCAGGAGCCATAGCATCTGACATGGTCCTTGTTGACCCGGGCAATGACCAACCCAATGTGGAATTTTGTTGGTTTCTTCTCATCATTAGTGATGGTAGAGAGCCGAGGTGGCGCAGTGGTTAAATGCAGCACTGCAGGCTACTTCAGCTGACTGCAGTTCTGCAGTTTGGCTGTTCAAATCTCACCGGCTCAAGGTTGACTCAGCCTTCCATCCTTCCGAGGTGGGTAAAATGAGGACCCAGATTGTCAGGGGCAATATGCTGATTCTGTAAACCGCTTAGAGAGGGCTGAAGGCCCTATGAAGCGGTATATAAGTCTAACTGCTATTGCTATTGCTATTGCTATTGCCTTGGTTGGTTCTCAGTGTTAAGCCACTACTGATTCAAAGACAATAATCCCATAACAGGTAGGAACTGCACCAGATAGCTGTCCAGGCCCAGCTATGGCAGGAAAGAGGCCTACCTTCCTGTTTGGTAATAGGAAGGAAGGGTCAGGAATTGCGGGGGGGGGGAGGAAAGAGGTCTACCTTCCTGTTTGGAGGTAAGAAGGAAGGATCAGAAATGGGAGGGAGACTTCACTCTATCACATAAAGTTATACAATATATGTGATAGATTTAATCATACCTATCAACATCAGAATATGCATCTTCCCCCATAATGTAAGGGGCTAGCAGTAAAGAAAAAAAATAAGCATTGTATGTAAGAGGAGCAGAAGTTGATCTTGAAATCATTTCAAAAAAAGCCAATATAATAACTAAAACTTTTTATGGCTTCCAGAATCAGACTGGAACCTAACTACTGCAGCTCTCAAAGCAAGGCTGTTAACACAGATAATCTGACACCCATAATTACACGAATCACTAAATTCTGGACCAGCTGAAGCTTGGGATTGGTCCTCAAGGGCAATTTCATGTGGAACAAGCAAAAGATGATCATGAGTGATAGCAACCATGGCCTGCCACTCAGAAACTCATGGTTAATACATTGAGCTAAATTGAGCAGGAGCAACATCTTAAGGACCTCCAATTTATAAACTAATTCAGCCTGAAGTCAGAAGGCTTCTGCATGCAAAGTTACTTTGTCTTGTTGGGATTGAGTCTCAGTTTACTCAATTTGTAGTTTACTCCAGAACTTGTAGCCTCCAAATACAGGGCAGGACCTTGCATTTACTGGTGACTCAGCGCTCTGACTTTTCATTCTGTTTGGGGGGGATTTATTTCTAGCTTACGTCTCTAGCTTTTCCCTACAATTTACCCTGCCTTAAGAAACCAAACCTCCTCCTGACTGATCCTTTCATCTGCTTATTAACATTGTTCCACTCTGTATGTCTAATTGCCCCTTTGCTTAATACAACAGGTTACATTTCATTATTGCTTTCTGTCATTCCTGTGGGTAGAAGCATGCAGGGTGGAAACTTAAGAGAAAGCAATTTCTTAAGGCCACTGAATTCAGATCTAAACATTGGATGTTCTGAAATTATAATACATTATTTTAAAAGTTCTGATAAATGCAGGGTGTTACTGTGGAAGCGAGATATTCTGAAAGATTTCATCAGAATTAAAAAGGGTGACCTTCTTTTTTTAGCCTTTTTCAAAGATCCTTCATCTTTGATTGTTTATATTATAAGAACCGTTATGCCCATTGCTGACATTTATGATAAAATGAGCACATGGCTAATTGGTTACATAATGTGACATCAACATGTCACAAGTAGCTAGCGTTGTATAAGCAGAAAACAAATAGGGGAAAAAAAATCTCTGAAGCCACAACAAAGGGTAAAAAAATTGTATTGTCACATCACACATATACTGTACACCAGAGGTAGGTTTCAAAAATTTTCACTACGGTTTGGTGGATGTGGCTAGGTGGGGGCATGTGACTGAGTGGGTGTGGCCAACTTAACATCACTCACACCCATGCCCACTTGTTGTGGCCCAGGAGGAGCCGTTGGAGCTGCCACCAGACTCCGACAGTGAGGGGCCCTATGAGTCGGCTCTGGAGGAGGTGGAGGACCCTGGACAGGGTTCCGACTCCGAGCAGGGCGCAGAGAGGCTGGTTGGCCACCAGGAGGTGCCTGAGCCTTGGACCAGTGGGGAGGAGACAAGGGAGTGTGATCCCGACGTCATGCATTGGAGCAGTGGGGAGGAGCCAAGGGAATTGTTCCTGGATGCCCGGCAATGCCTGGCAGATCGACGTAGAGAGCAGCTACGCAGTTACCAAAGATAATTGGACCCAGGTGATTGTAATTAGGCTCCTCTCAAGATAGTATTTAAAGAGAGACTAGGAGGAGCCTGGTTTTGCAGGATTCAATGTCATTCCTAATGCTGGAGAAGCTGTTATCTGTCGAAGTCTGAGTTGCTGCCAAGGTTCTTATCTGTTCGTTATGCTTGGCTTTCAGCCACCGAGGTTTTGGTTTCTTGCTAATAAAGTGCTGTGACATTCCAGTTAAGCTTGTCTACTGGACGGAGGAGGGGTCAGAACACCCACTCAATCACACAACCCCCCCACCAAGCCACGCCCACAGGAAAAGAAAGGAAAATGTTTGAAATGTCTACTTATCTACCCCCACCTCTGTTTCCCCCTCTTTAGTGGCCCCGTCCTGCCTCACATGCCACCCCCAAATTGCACCCCACTGTGAGCATCTCTCAGCCGTGTGCAGGGAAAAGCCTTGCATAGTAAAAAACCTTGCCAAGAGTGCAAGAAGTTGTTAATTGCCTTGCACTCATGAGAAGTTTTTCTTTACTGTGCAAGGTTTTTCCTGCACACAACAGCTGAGAGACGCTTGCAGTGGGGCACAATTTGGCGGCCAGCTGGCAAAGAAAGCTCTCAGCCATGACCGGAACTATTGTCGCTCCTGCCAGCCAGACGGACAAAGGGAGCTGGCGGCGGCTGCAGCCTCTGTCTGGCGCGAGCTACAGGCCTGGCCTCGGGGGGCAGGGAGAAGCTCACCCAGGTGGCTGCTGTGACAGCCATGGGAGAAGCCCCCCTTCTCACCTCTGATGGGCCTACCCTGTGGTTGCAGCCGCAGCACCCTGATCCTGCTGGTGCACTGAGCTGGGCCGCAGGGCCAGCCGGGTCTCGTCCCATGTGTTGCACCCTCCCAGCCTTCACCTGTGCCTCCATGCTGTTTACGGGCACCCAGCTTGCTGGGCTGCCCCCATCCCCGCCGTGAAGGTGTGGACGAAGGCTGGGAGGGGGGTGGAACACATGGGAGATCTTAGCTGCAGTTTACTCGTGAGCAACATTGGCCGGGAGAGGCAGGGAGAAAGGCCAATGGTCCTCACAAATAAACTGAGGCTCCTAAGTGGGATCGAGCCTCCCCACTCGGATCCTGACCTGAGGGCATCACTGGCAGCCACTTCCTGCTGAAGTCCATCTCTTCCCGTTGCTCTTTGGCCTCCTCAATGCGTGGAGGCAGGAGGTGGCGGTTTGTTCGCTCTGGTGGGCGAGCAGCTGAGCGAGCAAGCCAGGATCTGCCCCCTGCCTCTAATCTGCAGTTTACTAGTGAGCACATTTACTCGTCAGCATGATGCTCACGAGTAAACTGCTGGTTAGAGGCAGCCGGTGCGGGCGCTACACCTGAAGGGCAAGCAGCCTTTGGCAGAGGCGATGACAATTCTGCTCTGCAACACTGGGACCCCTGCTGGATTTTGGGGCTGCTGCTTGCCCTATCCTGGCCAAAGCCACGTGGGAAAACTCCCCGGGAGTTCTGGGACGCCCCGCCGCCATGATGAGGATGGGGGCACTGCCCACCACTTCTGCCACCACCACTGCCCTCTCCTCCCATGGACTAGTTCAGGGGCATGGCCAGCCAGCAGTCACTACCGTTTCTGTGACCCAGGCCAACATACCACTACCGGTTTGGCCGAGTCGGTCTGAACCAGTAGGAACCCACTTCTGCTGTACACACACACTAAAAATTTGGTGGAGCTGGTTTTCCTCAGTTCTGATGCAATAAAAGAAGTATTGATGCTGCATGACATTTGACACAAACATGAATGAATTTGCCATAGTAGCTTATTTGGAAAGAGGGAACATGATATTCTATTATCCTCATCAGAATATTGGCGCCCAGTAAAAGGATCATTTCTTCAATATTTAAAGTGGGCTTACCCAATTGTAGTACTTCGGGAAGGACATTATGATGAAATAACTGGATGACATTCACCTCTTTACTTTAAACAATGGCTTAGATGATATTTTTATATAGTTACATTCTCATATGCTTTCTGAGCTTTTTTGCTTTTGAATGTTACTGTTTTTGCTACTTTATTTGTTTCATTTCATTTATTGGGTTTGTATGCCGCCCACTCTCAAGAGACTCAGGGCGGCTTACAGGTAAAAAAGGAAGGGGAATACAAAAATTAAAAAAAAGACAACATTAAAATTCCACAACATTCATAACTTAGGATGGGGCTGGATAAATCAACAGCCCCAAGCCTGCTGGAACAGCCAGGTCTTGATTGCTTTGCGGAAGGCCGGAAGGGTAGTAAGGGTCCGGATCTCCACGGGAAGATCGTTCCATAGGGAGCAGCTACAGAGAAGGACCTCCCCCGGGGAGTCGCCAGCTGACATTGACCGGCAGATGGAATAGCAATAGCAATAGCAGTTAGACTTATATACCGCTTCATAGAGCTTTCAGCCCTCTCTAAGCGGTTTACAGAGTCAGCATATCGCCCCCACAGTCTGGGTCCTCATTTCACCCACCTCGGAAGGATGGACGGCTGAGTCAACCTTGAGCCGTTGAGATTTGAACCGCTGAACTGCAGCTAACAGTCAGCTGAAGTGGCTGCAGTACTGCACTCTAACCACTGCGCCACCTCGGCACCTCGGAATCTGGAGGAGGCCTAGTCTGTGAGATCTTATGGGTCTCTGGGGGGTAAATTTGTTTGTTTTTACCTAACCTTTATTATTTTTATAAACAATTGAAAGTGGTGAACATACCTAATCTTCCTCCTCCTATTTTTCCCACAACTAGGCTGGGGACAGGGTGACTGGCCCAAATTTACCCAGCTGACTTTTATGCCTAAGGTGGAACTAGAATTCACATTCTCCTGGTTTCTAGCCTGGGGCCTTAACCATTAGACCAAACTGGTTTTAAAACATTCTGTAATCTGCCCAGAAATCTAATGTATTTGAGTGGGGTAGATTAATATGACCAAAATAAGATTTTTCCCATCTTAGAAATGAGCAAATCATACTCTTAACTTTCAGAATATTCTACCTGCATTCACAGAGTCATATAAATATTGGCACTGCCTGATGATTTAATATATCATTGGAAATGCCAGCTCAAACTAGGATTGTAATCCATTCAGATATTTTATAAAAGCAATTTCTGCTGTCATCTTATGTGGAAACTTCCTGTACTGTATGGTTCGCAGAGAAATTGAATTTTTACCATAACAGTTTTTATTATCAGCAAAAGCAAAACAAAACAAACCACAAAATCATAGATTTCTCATATGCTAAAGGAAACCAGGCTTTCATAAGTATTTATGTCATATTCTATAAATAAATTAACATTTAAGTCACCTTAATAGTAGAAATATGAGAAAGGAAGCATATAAATTATCGTAGACAGTCTAAATTGCTGAACAGTCCGGAAGTAAAGTATTGTTTTCAGATATAGAAACACAACAGTTCTTCAATAGATTAATGGATATTATTCTAGCTTTATTTTTAATCATAGTGTTCCCCTTTATAGCATAGCAATTTTTATACAGTTCAAAAGTGTGTAAGCGCTCTTGAATTGAGTCTTCCAAAAGAATATTAACATATGAAAATTTTGTTTCATTTTGAGCATGAACTAGACAACAATTAACTGGACCTCTCAGTTTCTTCATGAAAAGTGTTGTTTGGGTTAGTGATATTTAGCTCTTAAATTAGCTTCTTCATATGTTCATTTATGAAATTCATTCCACCTCTTTATTCCATGCCTCCTTGTACTTTTGAGCATACAATTTAGTGTATTTTCAATTTTATAAGAACATATAAAACACTAATCGTAAAGGATGTTCTGAAGCACCTTTAGGAACTTCATTCAAAGTTTTTCTACATTAGATATTTTCACAAATCAGACTCTGGAAACTTCTGGATTTCTCCTTGCCTATTTTGGAAAAGATAAATCATTCAGTCAGGTGCACTGAAGAGGACTGGAAAGGTTCAGATTTCTATTCAGCTGCTGTTATTTGTTCTGCTGAAATACTTCATTTCTTCAGAAGTTTCATTAATTCTCTTCATAAAGGCCAAAAATGACTGCAAGGTTTTGTTCATAAAATTTCAACAACTTTGTGCAGAACTTTTGATTTATCAATTCCAAATAATAAAAGAATGAAAGAATGATTAAATAAATGATTGACACAATTCAATCAGCAATCTTGGACATTGTCCCCTGAACAGAATAGGAGATGTGGAAAAGCAAAAAAAAAAATGAATGAAAGAATATTGAATTATTAAATTATACTTAAAGGAGACTATTATAAACATTATCAGTCTGAAAACTATCAGTTCCCCTTTGAGAAATAAAAAAATGGGAAAGTCCCAAAGTAAAGAATTGCTATAAAAGATAGATATGTAGGCCTTAGTGTTCAACTTGGGACACAAAATGGGATCCTAAAATGAATGAAGCTTTCAATTACATTTAACAGTGGCCATGCAGAGAATGCATTGCAATGATTAATCCCTAGAAGATGAGGAAAAAGCTAGTAATAATCTGCAATTTCTTTTTCTTTTCTTTAAACTATGAAGTAAAAGTTCATTTCTAGTAACAATAGCAATGCCAGTCCGGGGCATATTCCCAGGTGTTTTATCTTCTGAGATGTAGGCAGGATGTTATTATCAATCACAGAAGTGTTAGATCTTCTCCAGAATCATTGTCTTCAGCATCAGGGGAACATAGAGATGTCACTGAACCAGTGCTGGGTTTCAAAAATTGTTCAAACCTACTCTGTGGGTGTGGCCTCCTTTATGGGAGTGGCTTTCCACCCATGTGACCGGATGGGAGTGGATTGCCGCCCATGTGACAGGATATGAAGATGCCGACGACACTTGTCAGAACCACCTTAAATTACCTCACACATAGCACTGGCATGCATAAGAATATGATGCAAACTTGTTTTTTAAAAGGCATCTTTGGTTTGCGTTAAAACAACTTCAACACACGCAATGTTCTGATTGCACCACAAACGCAGTAGTCATCCTTACCTTTCACTGAGTTTTATAAATATGAGCATGATAGTGTAGAATAATCATATCCAAGGACCAGTGGTGGGTTTCAAAATTTTTTGGAACCTCTTCTGTAGGTGTGGCCTGCTTTCCAGGTCCACTGGTGGAACCTCTTCTAACCGGTTCGGTAGATTTGACGAACCGGTTCTACCGAATAGGTGCGAACTGGTAGGAACCCACCTCTGCACTGAACTATCTAATAGTTTTGATGGGAATCTGAACCTCAGAAATTCATCATATTTTCTTCTCATCCGAAGTAAACATTTCAACATGACCCAAACAACCCGATTTTCTTAGAATTCTCCACCACATTGAAGAGTGCTCTTCGTTTTTAGTGGCAGAATTTATATGAAAAGTTTAGTGTGAGGTTCTTTTTTTTAAAAAAATAAAACTTTAAATAAATGTGACATTTTGCTCCTTCGGAGTATGTTTCCTTCAGTACATATGTGAGAATGTGATGTCGCAAAGACTTCTTGTGAGCATTTCAGAAAGTATTTGAGAAGGTCATCAGTCTGATTTGAATGCACCAGAGCACCTTTATTTTCAACGCTAAGATAATGTGTTACATTGTTTTTGGTTTTGTTAAAAGCATTTCTAAAAACATTGCCATATGCTTTCATCTTTCTCAAGCAATCTCCATTGCCAGCTGGAAAGCAGTGAAGCACAGAAGATCATGCACATATCATTTTTTAATAAACAAAAAAAAACTAAAAACAACACAAAAGCCACAACCAACCTCACAACATGAATTGTTAAAGTGAAATTGAATTCCACCATGAGTCAAGCCAAATGCCCTTTCATCTGAGATGTTGGTCCTGGTTAACATAACAGCGTTGTAAATAGGAATGACCAAGAAGAGAAGCTTCTGCAGTAACAAATTAAATTACAGGAAACAAAAACTGAAGTCGTTAAGCAACAGACCCCCTGAAAAATCTTATTTAAATTGTTGAAACAACTTATTGACACAAAGGCACTGTTTATTTTTCAAGTGCCTATGTGGAAGGTACAATAGAAGCTTTTTTCAAATTGACTTTGAGGTTATAGTATAAACAGCACAATCTAACAGGGTAATGTGGTCTAATCGAACACATTTCAGTGGCTGGTATCATTAGGAATAAATTATTGATGATTTCTCACTGCATGGTAATTTTCTTTGTCCTATTGGGAGAGAAAAGAAAATCAAAACGAACATCTTATGGCTCTTTTCTAATAATGAACATGAAGTTACATCAGTTTCATTTCTTTGGCCTGTGTCTTCAGTGACTATCCAGCATTCAAGTGGGAAGGGGGGGAAATGACATTAATTCTGCAAAGAAAATGTGTATCGATTTATCCTGGCAACACAAATAGGCTCTTATTTTCAGTAACTCAATTTCTCCCCAGGAGAGGGTAGATTTATAAAGAAGACACCTTACCCTAATGTTTAAAATATTTTTAAACATTTGATTATTACCCACAGTACTCTTCCCCAGTAGGATTGAATGTTCTGATTTCATGCACAGTAAAATCATACAAGAGGCAGGCTGAACCGTTTCATTGCATATATTTTTTCGGTGCGATTTGTCAATATAGCTTGTAGGAGCTTGAAACTGTGGCCTGATTCCCATAGCTAAAAATAAATGCAGTATATGATGAAGTCATTGTGTTTTCTAGTTGGCCATAGGGCAATGTGGTTGTTGATTGCCCCATTGTATAGCCAGAAATTGTTTTATTGTGTGGAAATAAGCAATTATGTGTATTTTTCTTTCAAGGGAACCACTTAGAGGATTTTTGTTCCATGCAGACAGCATTAATTTCAAGGCACTGCTTGGAGTAGGCATTTGAAAATATGAATCAGTCTTGCATCTCTGTTAAGGCAGCATTTAAGTTACATCCTTGAACCTCTTATAGTGGTGATGTACAGGGAGCATTTTACTGGTATTTAGCAAGAGTGTCCTACAAAATTATCGTGCACTTGAATTAGAAACGTTATTTTCTCTTTTCTCCAAGAACAGATGGTGCCCCATGGAGCTGAACATGCTTTTCATTGCTAAAAACGACATGTAGCACTTCAGATCAGCATCTGCAGTCAAGTAAACCTGAGCATTAATCTGGCTGTAGTATAGGTTAGACCAGGGGTGGGTTTCTCGCCCCATTCCAACCGGTTCGGTTGGAACGGGGCCGGCGGCGTCCTCGTGCACGCACGCAGTGCACGCATGCGTACTAGTGCCTGTGCGATGCTCCAGCTGCTCCTGAAGGATCGCGCAGGCGCTGTACGCATCCTGCGCATGCGTGGAAGTGCAGAACTCATCAAAACCGGGTAAGAAACGCGGGCGGGTGGGTGGATCCTTCGGCGTTCCCGGAAGTTACTTACTTCCGAGTTCGCCGACCAACCGGTTCGCGGGGACCGCCGCAAACCACCTGAAACCCACCCCTGGGTTAGACGTATAATCCCCGACCTCCGGTCCTTCCGACGCACCCTAAAAAGTTGGCTTTTCCAGCAAGCCAGCCTGGCCTGAACAAAATAAAATAAATGATTGATTATTGTTAATTGTAATCGATTTTTAAAAAAATGTTATTGTTAATCTTAATTGGGGTTTTTTTTGGATACTCTATCTAATTTTTTTTAACTTTTGTAATATGTGTTTTTTTAAAATGTTGTACGCCGCCCTGAGTTCTTGGGAGAAGGGCGGCATATAAATCCAATGAACCAAACCAAACCAAAGTAATTTTTCCGATACAAAAAACACATAGTGAGAAGTTGAGTTGCAAAATTAGGTTTAGGAAAGGAGAACTAGCTTTGGTTGGATTTAAAGGCCATAAAAATCAGTTTTTTTGGCATTAAATCTGTTCCCTTATTCCAGGAGAGCATATTTCTCCAGTTACTAAATGTAAAACATGCACTGTTGTTCATAATATATAATAATGTGATTATATGAGATTGCTGTGCTGGGTCAAATCCAAGTCTGTCATACCAATATTATGTTCTCAAAAGGGCTCCGAATTAGAAAAAAAGGTGTTGGTAGGACATAGCACCAACCCCTATTCCATATTGTTCATTTCTAGCAGCTGCTATTTAGAGATACAATAAAGGTATTATGCAGTGGTGGGTTTCAAAAAATTTTCGGACCTATTCTGTGGGTGTGGCCTATTTTGTGGGCGTGGCTTGGCAGTCATGTGACCGGCGGGTATGAACAATTTGACATCACTCATGCACAGTCACATGAGCACCACCCCCAAGCCATGTGGCAAAAAATTTTGGGACTCCTATGAGGGGGGTGGGGGAAAGAGAGGGGAAATTTCACCATCCGGTTCTCCCGAGCCGGTGCGAACCGGCAGAAACCCACCACTGGTATTATGTATGCAGTAGCCATTGCTAAACCTATTTCCCATGAATTTGTCTAATGGTTTTTAAAAATTACAAGCTTTTCTTCTTTTCCTTTTCGTTTTATTCCCACAATATTTCTGTGAATGAGATTAATCTTTGAGGATTACTAGCACAATAAGCTTCATGAATGAATGGGGATTTCTCTCAGATTAAAAGATAAAGTAACTGTCAAGCTGAAACATAATTGCATACCACCATGCCTTTATCAGTACTGCATGTTGCTTCCAGTAAATTCTTATACGGATAGAAACTGGCCATTTTTAAAACAATTAGTACTGCAATATTTCTAGTTGGGAACCCTATTTTTAGGTCATATGATGAGGAATTTCCACATGAGAATCAGACAAATTAAAAAAGACTATTAAAGGAGGATAGCAATAGCAATAGCAGTTAGACTTATATACCGCTTCATAGGGCTTTCAGCCCTCTCTAAGCGGTTTACAGAGTCAGCATATTGCCCCCAAGAATCCGGGTCCTCATTTTACCCACCTCAGAAGAATGGAAGGCTGAGTCAACCTTGAGCCGGTGAGATTTGAACAGCCGAACTGCAGAACTGCAGTCAGCTGAAGTAGCCTGCAGTGCTGCACTCTAACCACTGCGCCACCTCGGCTCTTCTTAGGATGCAAATAGACTCAGTCTTGCTGTATTTCCTATGGAGTTTCAGGGCATGTGGTTTCCTATTGCTGATAATTATGTCCTTATTCCTTCTTGCTTTAGAAGGGGGGCATCTTTGTGTCCCGTCCCCCACCAATAAGATTGGCTTATTGTGTTATTTTTCTGTCAGCATCCATCTCTGGATCTCAATACTTATAATAATGGACAATTTTGCTTTCACAAGAAATAAATATTTTGAGAGGCATAAATGCAATAGTTAGAATCAAGATCTGAGTTAGATTTTATATAGAGCTGTCATCTCAATAAATCTGCTGTTACAGGTAATGTCTCATATAAGAAAACTAATCAAAGCAGTCTAAGAAAATATGTTAGCTCACAGCTGTTTTCAGCATTGCCCTGGTGAATTTTGTGTTATTTTGTTACTTATATGGATAAGTGTTGTGGCCCAGCAGAAGCCGTTGGAGCTGCCACCAGACTCCGACAGCAAGGGGCCCTATGAGTTGGCCCTGGAGGATGTGGAGGACCCTGGACAGGGTTCCGACTCTGATCAGGGTACAGAGAGACTGGTTGGCCACCAGGTGGCGCCTGAGCCTTGGACCAGTGGGGAGGAGACAAGGGAGAGTGATCCAGAAACCAGCAGTGAGTTGTTCTTGGATGCACGCCATCGAAGAGCTACTCGGTGTCAAGAACAATTACGCACTTACAGGAGGTAATTGCGCTCAGCTGGTGGTAATTAGGCTCCTCTCCAGACTACAAAAAAGACTGCTTGTGACACGCCCCTCTTGCAGAAGTTAACGCATTGACTAAAGAGAACGTAACTAACTTGACAGGTTGGATTGTTGCCAAGGTTTGTCTGAATTGCTGCCAAGGTTTGTCGGACTTGCTGCCAAGGTCCTTATATGTTTGTTTGCTTGGCTTTCAGCGACCGAGATTGTGGCTTCTTGCTATTAAAAGTACATTCTAGTTAAGCTTGTCTTGGCTTTCGTTACTGGATGGAGAAGGGAGTCAGAACAGAAAAGTATACTCTGTCACTCTAGTGCGTCAGGATGGGTAATAGATACAATGTCAGGTGATAAAGATTACTGTGTAAAAGAGAACAAAAATGTTAAAGTGAATCCCTAAATCTTTCCTCTAGGCAGTGGTGGGTTCCAGCCGTATGGCCATACCGGTAGTAGCTGGGAGCAGCTGACAGTGTACCTGTATGGTGGCTCATTTGGCCCACCTGCCCGCTCGCGTTCTATACCGGTTTTTAAAGCAACTGGACAATTGCGCATGTGCACACAGTGTGTGGCTCCTGTGCAACCTTTGACAAGCAGCTGGGTGTCACGGGGGCGGTGGAGTGTGCATGCGTGCACAGGGTGCATGCACGAACAGGACGCCCGGCCCCACGAGCAGCGTACCAGTAGCGATGGGGAGAGGAATCCACCACTGCCTCTAGGGTCTCTTTCCACTGACTTAGGTAGGAGCCGGCAAATGCATATCTGTTCTGTCCCCCCTTCTCCGCTCATTAACAAACGGCAGGCAAAGAAACTTAAAAGGAACTTTCTTTATCAGTTCTCGGCTCAGACTGGCTTCGAGCCCAAAAATAACATAAATACAGTCTCTAACGAGATAATGGAATGAAAAACAAATCTTTCTTACGGCAACACAAGTTGAACAAAACGAAAGCAAAACACTTCTTCCAAAGTCTCTAAGAATCAGGGTTACAGAAATCAAAACACTTCTCCAAGTGTATCTTCTTGAATCAGGGTTACAGAAAACAAAGCACTTTTCCAAGTGCATCTTACATAAACCACGATTGATGATCCATCAATGTTGAACGAACCAAGGAACGTTGACTCCTGCAACTAGGGCGTGGCACCATCCGTCCTTTTATCCCCCAAACCCCACTAACGAGCCCCAGCTGCATCCTTAATCTTGCATTCCGAAAAGACTCACAGAAGCCTGCTGCTGAGTCACAACACATATCTATCTTGAAAACCCAGCACATTGATAAAAGTTACATAGATTAAGCTTTGATGTGTTCTTAGTTCATAGATAATTGGACACATCTCTTGAGTTTTTCATATAATCAGCAAGAACCTGTATGTATCTTATAGGAAAGATTATGCTCAATAAGTAATTGGTAAATTTGAAGGCATCCTAGAGCCTGGATTGAAAGTCTCTCTTGTTCTTAAATGCACAACACTCCATTATAAAGATATTTGCAACAGAAATGAGGACACTGTAATGACATTTACACAGTTTTACCAAAAAGATCTATATCTTAAGGAGAGATAGAGGGAGATATAGCTCAATCATCCGTTGTTGTGCTATTCATGGTGCAAAAATGTTTAGGGTACAAAATTTAATCCAACATCTTTATCTGACATAAGGGCAAGGATGGTCCCTTTCCTAATTTAAGCTAATATCCTATTATAAGTTGCAGCTTTCACAGTTCCCTAGAGACAGACAAAGAATAAATAACAAGGGCAAAGTAAGAGTATGAATGGATAGCTCCTGGTGCTGACAATCAAAAATATTGGTTGTTTTTTTCTCTTCGGATTAGGGAAAAAGGAGGTGGAAAAACTTGGAAGTGATAACAGTTAACTGTAATGTGGAGGCTTACCCACTTTGTAAAGTTATAAAGCAAATGTTTACAAAAAGATAGACTAGTGTAGTTGCTCCTTGCCTAGGATTTTTCTATTTCATTTCAGCTTGTTTTTTTTCCTTAGCAAGCAGTCCCATTTCCAAACAGCATTGTGCTGTAGCCACCCACTTCCCCCACCTAACGCTGCCTATGTCGAATTCACTTATAAAACTGAATAGTAGTATTGCAAATAATAATAACAACAACAACAACAACAATAATAATTTGTGCGAACATAAGCCTGAAAAAGTCACCGAAAATCAGATGGTCAAGATCTTATGAGATTTTTGTATACAAATGGTCAAAATACTGGTGCATAATACACCAGACATCACACTGGTTGAGAAAAATAAGGTTACAATCATAGACATCGCGATACCAGGTGATAGCAGGGTCGACGAGAAGGAATATGAATCAACTAGTCGACTAGTAATCAATGCCACATCCGGTGAAACAACTGGCTGCTGTGATACAATTCTATTGTTGCAATAATAATAATAATAATAATAATAATAATAATAATAATAATAATAATAATGGCTTACAATTTGATTTGTAGCCTGCAACCTCCCCCTTTTTTTAAAAAAATACAATTAATTATTTTTTTAAAAAAATCCAGTGAAAGTTGTCTTTATGCAAAGTGATGGTGTTCTCAATCACATTGAGAACCCAAGTATAAAGTACTTGTTCCTGTACATAAAAGCAGTAAGATGAGGACATGTGGGTAGGGCAGCATGGAGTGATGCAAATACCACTATCCCTTCTGTTGAGCCAAGGTGGCGCAGTGGTTAAATGCAGCACTGCAGGCTACTTCAGCTGACTGCAGTTCTGCAGTTCGGCTGTTCAAATCTCACCGGCTCAGGGTTGACTCAGCCTTCCATCCTTCCGAGGTGGGTAAAATGAGGACCCGGATTGTTGTTGGGGGCAATATGCTGACTCTGTAAACCGCTTAGAGAGGGATGAAAGCCCTATGAAGCGGTATATAAGTCTAACTGCTATTGCTATTGCTATTCTGTTGACTGGCCTGATCCTTTGGCGGGTGTCTGTGCGTGGGATGTTTTCAGCTCTTTATTGCATAGGTTTTAGAGGTAAAAAGTGCTTATTTGTTAAAAATTAAGGTTTCAGCTTTTAGCAGAGTAGTGTTACCCGTTGCGCATCCACACACAGGTGGTTACTGTCATTTGTGCATTAAGGGCTCTTTAGATTTAGTAGATACATTCTAGTAGAGATTTATCTCATCAGGATTAAATATCTCAATGATTCTACCCTCACAATTAAAAACAAGAAAACGAAAGCTTTCCACTCATAAGCAATTAGCATACCTGAATGAAGCTGGCTTTGTGTCTCCCTTAAATTTCAAAAATTTTGGTGGGTAAGAAGCGTTTTACATTGGAAGGATTCAAACATGGAATGGTGACCCGACAAAAGGGCGAACGACAAAACCGCGCCCGACTAAACCGCGTCGCAAAAACCGCGACGTCATCAACGCGCCGACAACAGCACGTCGACAGAAGGGCGATTTAAGTTAAGGTAAGGGTTAGGTTTAGGGTTAGGTTTAGGGTTAGGTTTAGCATTAGGTTTAGCGTTACGTTTAGGGTTAGGGTTAGCATTACATTTAGGGTTAGGGTTAGGGTTAGGGTTACATTTAGGGTTAGGTTTAGGGTTAGGTTTAGTTTTACAGCACGCTTTTGTCGCCGCGCTATTGTCGGCGCGATTCAGCGCTCATTCGTCAGAGCGCTTTAGAACACGCGGTTTTGTTGCTGCGGTTTAGTCTGGCGCGGTTTTGTTGTTCACCCTTTTGTCGGTGAACCACATGCAATATATCATGCTGATTGCCGATAACTCTTGAATGATCAATTGAGACTGGAATCTCTAAAGGAAACAAGCAAGTGGCTTGATGATAACCCTATTAGCATACAATTGTCTCCATTTATAAGGAAAAAATATTGTAGGGTTAGCAAACTGGTTACTATGATTGTCCCTTACTTTTATTGGTTTTTTTAAGAACAGTAAAAACTAATGCAAATTCAGCTTGAAGGAAAAATGTGCAGAAAGTGCAGAAAAAAGAAAAAGGGAAAAAAAGGGAAAAAGAAAAAATCAATAAAGGAAATAATAAAGATGTTTTGTTTGTCTGGCCTGGAGAAAGAGCAACTTCCCTCAGCAGGGGGTTAGTTTAGAAGACCTCTAAGGGAAGAGGTCACAGATCTTCCCCACTGTGACCCCACAGTGACTGTGGGGTCACTTCCCCACAGATTAGGCCTCCTCCGAATTCCATCCACCGGCCAGTGTTGACTGGCGACTACTCGGAGGAGAGCCTTCTCTGTGGCCGCTCCGACCCTCTGGAACGAACTCCCCATGGAGATTCGAACCCTCACCACCCTCCAGACCTTCCACACAGCCCTTAAAATCTGGCTATTCCGACAGGCCTGGGGCTAAAAAGCTTCTACCCCTTTCTCGAATGGTATGACTGTTGTATGTTTTAAATTATGTATTGTTGTGTGTTGTTTTAATTTTTTTGTCTGTATCCCCCTCCCTTAGTTGAGTTGTGAGCTGCCCTGAGTCCCCTTCGGGGGAAAAGGGCAGCATATAAATAAACTTAACTTAACTTAACTTAACTCTTCCAGTCCTATAATTCCATGATTTTAAATTGTTCCCAACTTTCATCAGACCAAACATACAGACCAAGCTAATGTAATAACTTTTCAGCCTCTTTTAAAGTTACACTTTTTAAAAAACAAAACCCTCTTCTTCCTGTAGGCTGACTTCATGTACACTCAACATTATCTTCTCAGTCCTGGTTCAACAAAAAGTCTATTAGGAGTTATCAGAAATATCAGACAAATAGTTTATGCCTGACCCACAATCCCACTTTATATTTCTTTGTGTATTTGTGTTTCACAACCTTAACCTTTAAATCATTCTGATGGCATGGGGCAAGATTTGATGGTTCATCAGTGTTTGGCATTCAGGAGGAGCCTGCAAAGTGTTTACCATCTTACTTTGTAAATCCCATAAAGAGGCTTCATTTAGGATTTCTTGTCACAGATATTCCATCTATGATATTCCAGATCCTTTTCTTTATTTGGTTTTTTTAATCCCCATTTTGGTAATCTCAATTTGTTGATAATCATGTTGTCTTCCATGCCTCCAAACTCTACAATGTAATCAAGCAAAGCAAGTAGTAATCAATAGAATGAGGGACATGGAGTTCCAAGAAGAACTAAATAGGTTGCCTCTCCACAGTAGGGACAGAATCAAACATGGAGTGTGTGTATCGGCAAGATATCTAAATGACCTGATCTTCCCAACACAAAGAATAGCTTTCTTCAGAGCCAGATTTAACATTCTTCCTTCAGCACTCCTCCAGGGCAGGTATAAGAGAACACCTATAGCAGAACGGGTTTGTATATGTGGTAAAGGAAAAGTGGAAGATAATTCACATGTTCTATTTACACTGCGAGCTATACAGAGCTTGTAGGTCTGCACATATTCTCCCCTTATTAGAGAGATTGCCAGGGAGGGCAGACAATTTTTATCTAGGCTTTCTCCTCCAGGACACTAACCCGGTTACCACGTATGCAATGGCAAAGTTCTGTGCTGCTGCAAAGAGCCGAGGTGGTGCAGTGGTTAAATGCAGCACTGCAGGCTACTTCATCTGACTGCAGTTCTGCAGTTCGGCTGTTCAAATCTCATCGGCTCAGGGTTGACTCAGCCTTCCATCCTTCCGAGGTGGGTAAAATGAGGACCCGGATTGTTGGGGGCAATATGCTGACTCTGTAAACCGGTTAGAGAGGGCTGAAGGCCCTCTGAAGCGGTATATAAGTCTAACTGCTATTGCTATTGCTATCTTCTCCACTCCAGTTTATATCTCTCATTTGAGTGATCCTTGAGATATGCTGATCTTTTAGCCATCTCTGCTAGGTTTGTTACTTTTAATGTCCATTCTTGAATAGTAGGCAAATCTTCCTTCTTCCAGTATTGCGCCACCAACAGTCTTGCTGCCGTTATTAAATACAAAATCAAGTTAGTCTCTATAACAGTACAATCAGTAATTATACCTAACAAGAATAACTGAGGGGTAAACTTTATCCTTTTTTAAAGAACATTTTGCATAATCCACCATATTTTTATCCAAAATGCTTTTACCTTTTTACAAGCCCACCATATATGATAATATGTAGCATTGAGACAATCACATCTCCAGCATTTAGGTTGTAAATTCGGATACATACAGGCCAGTTTTTTAGGATCTAAAAATCTAGGAGCTATCATGGTTATCTTAAAGGACAATAGCAGTTGGATTTATATACTGCTCCATAGTGCTTTATAGAACTCTCTGTGTGGTTCACAAATGTCACTATATTTCCTCCAACAATCTGGCTCCTCGTTTTACTGACCTCGGGAAGATGGAAGGCTGAGTCAGGATCAAACTCCTGGCTGTGGGCAGAATCAGACTGTAACACTGGATTCTAACTGGTGCACCACCATGGCTCCTAGTTGAGCGTCACTGAGATAAACTTAAATACTTCTTAATTACAATAACCAAACTAAGAATGTATTGTACTTCTCCCTAGGAGATCAATAATACAACTAGTCCTCAACTTACAATCACAATGGATCCCAAAATTTATGTTGTGAAGTGGGACATTTAAGGGAGTTTTCCCCCCATTTTACAGCTCTTCTTGCCACGGTTGTTAAGTGAATCACTGCAGTTATTAAGTTGGTAACATGGTTGTTAATTGAATCTGGCTTCCACATTAACTTTGCTTGTCACAGGATCGTAAAAGATGATAATATGATCCCAGAACACTGCAACCATCATAAATATGAGGTAGTTGGCAAGCGTCTAAATTTTGATTGTGTGACCATGGGGCAGTGGTGGGTTTCAAAAATTGTTCGAACCTACTCTGTGGGTGTGGCCTCCTTTGTGGGAGTGGCTTGCCGCCCATGTGACCGGATGGGAGTGGCTTGCCACCCATGTGACCGGATATGAAGATGCCGACGACACTTGTTAGAACCACCTTAAATTACCTCACACACAGCACTGGCATGCATAAGAATGTGATGTCAAGTTGTTAAAACAACTTCAACACACGCAATGTTCTGATTGCACCACAAACGCAGTAGTCATCCTTACCTTTCACAGAGGCACTGGGTTTTATAAATAGGAGCATGATAGTGTAGAATAATCATATCCAAGGACCAGTGGTGGGTTTCCAAAAATTTTGGAACCTCTTCTGTAGGTGTGGCCTGCTTTCCGGGTCGACTGGTGGAACCTCTTCTAACAGGTTCGGTAGATTTGACGAACCGGTTCTACCGAATAGGTGCGAACTGTTAGGAACCCACCTCTGCCATGGGGATGCCATAATGGTTGTAAGTATGAAAAATGATCATAAATCACTTTTTCAGTGCTGTTGCATCTGTGAATGGTCACTAAGCTAACTTGTAAGTTAAGGACTGCTTCTATTTAAGATGTATATTTGAGTAGACTAGTTTATCAGGTTTAATTAGAATTATGTGAAATAAACTTCCCAATGTTAAACAACATGATTAGTATTTTGTATTCTCAAATATTCCCTATACATATATAGACTAATTTGATCAAATATACTTTATTATTTTTTAAAATAATACATGTCAAAATTTCTTTTTGTATTGCAAAAGTATTTTCAAATCTCATAAGTTTTTTTTTTTACTGACAACAAAATAAAGTATCCTTTTAATAGACAATTGGATTACCTGTGGTGCATATTTTAAATTGAAAATATGTCACATAAGTGAAGGATACGCTGTTGGACATCTTTTTAGAAGATTTAATCATCTTAATGCAGATTCTACAAAAAAACAGGTCCTCACTCTAGATGGTATTGGACGTTTCTCTTAATTTCACTTGAAGGAAAGTGAAATGAAATCATCCAGCCAAATATTCTGTTCCATATTTGTATTTTCATGCACGGAACAAGTGCTTCATCCTGTAGGAAGAACCCGAAAAACCTCAGTAGCCAGTATGGAGATGAGCATTATTGCTTTCTATTAATGAACTGTTATTAAGAGATCCAGAAGTACTGAGGTAAGGATATTAGCAACTCCCTTCCTTTGTGCAGCAGAATTCAAGTCTCTCATTCCAAGGAGGTGCTTTTTAATTATTATTTTTTTAATAAAACAGCTATACCAAATTCTAGGGCCTTTCAGATATGTTGAGATTCTTGAAAACTCTGGAAATGAGACCAGACATAGAGGAAGCTGATTTGGGAAGAAATGGACTATAACTTCATACTTTCCAAATGGCAGTGGTCTGCATTTACTAGGCATGGCTCCTCCATTGTGAAATATGTCATGTGTCAATTTTGAACAAGCATTTTCCTTCCTTCCTTCCTTCCTTCCTTCCTTCCTTCCTTCCTTCCTTCCTTCCTTCCTTCCTTCCTTCCTTCCTTCCTTCCTTCCTTCCAGTGGTGGGATTCAAATAATTTAACAACTGGTTCTCTGCCCTAATGACTATCTGTGTAGGTGGGGCTCGGTAGTCATGTGACTGGGGCGTGGCCAACTCAAGGTCACTCAGGTCGATGGGCGCTTCGCCTTAGTTATTAAAATGTAATAAGGGTTAACCGGAGAGGCAGTTTCTCTAAGCAGGGCAATAAAGATGAGGCTAGAAACAACAACAGAATTTTTTCCTTCCTGCCTTCCTTACAGGATTAGCCCTGTAAAGTGGGGAAAAAAATAAAATAAGATTTCTTCCAACAACCGGTTCTCCTAACTGCTTAGAAAGTTACAAACCGGTTCTCCCGAATAGGTGCGAACCGGCTGAATCCCATCACTGATTCATTCATTCATTTCATTCATATTTGTGTGCCACCATCATGTCCAGTTGTTTCTAAGAGTGAAAAGAATGTGGATTTTAGAATGAAAACACATTTTTCCTCTGCTTCATTCTTTCCTCTTTCTCTCTAAAGTGTCCCTATGCGTTTATGACCATGAGAAATTGGGGTCTTATTTGACTGCTTCAAATGTTTTTGAGTGTATGCCCAAAAGGCTCTTAGTACTTCATTTAATATTAGCAGGAAGTGAACAAAGCTTCCTTGCAACCTTTTCCAACTTCAATGGAGAATTGAAAAATGATGGAAAAATATTGAAAAACGCTTGGAGGGATAGGACTATAATTCATTGCAAGTGCCGGTAGAAAACATTTGTCCTGTGGTGTTATTTAGTGACAATCCAATGTTTGTAAATACTTTCATTAGTACTTTGGCCATATCCTGTGAATGAAAAGAAATTCTGCACCTACAACAAAAATGATTACTATAGGTAATCCTCGACTTAAGACCACAACTGAGCCCAAAAATTCCTTTTAAAAATAACTTCTTTTTATTTTTAAGCAAGACAGTTGTTAAATGAGTTTTACTCCACAGTTGTTAAGTCAATCACTGCAGTTGTTAAATTAGTAACATGGTTGTTAAGTGAATCTGACTTCCCCAGTGATTTTGCTTGTCAGAAGGTTGCAAAACATAAGCACATGACCCTGGGACATTCCACCATCAATAGCAATAGCAGTTAGACTTATATACCGCTTCATAGGGCTTTCAGCCCTCTCTAAGCGGTTTACAGAGTCAGCATATCGCCCCCACAGTCTGGGTCCTCATTTCACCCACCTCGGAAGGATGGAAGGCTGAGTCAACCTTGAGCCGGTGAGATTAGAACCGCTGAACTGCAGATAACGGTCAGCTGAAGTGGCCTGCAGTACTGCACCCTAACCACTGCGCCACCTCGGCTCATAAATGTGAGCCATTTGGCAAGGGCCTGAATTTTGATCACATGATTGTGGGGACACGGCAATGATCAAGGGCTACCTTTAACCTATAAGTTCAGAAATGGTATCTTGAACATTAAACCTCAGAATGAGCTGAAGGAAGCAAAGGGTATACCTATAATAGCCAAAAAGCTGCTTCATATAGGTTCAATATAAACCTGGAAAGTATCTCTATTCCAATATCCCTTGGTGATTATGCCCAAAATATAAAAGTTAAGAAAGAGAGGGAAGAATTTACAAATTGAAAGAAATTCTCATGCAACTTGGGAGCTACTTGGGTCCCATTATTCTTGAGTCCTCATTCTCTGTTATCATGTATGATTGACAGGAAGAACATTAGTTCTACCTCTTCCAGTTAGAAGGATGGTGAAGGAAAGGTTTCCTCTTTCTTCTTGTTGCTTGGATGAAATCTTACGCTGTGTCTTTTTTCCCCTGTGTTTTTTTCTGTGGAAGAAAGAAGAAAGCAGTTATAATTTCCACAGCATCCAGTCCTCCTCTCTTTCCTCCCCCTGAATAGCAATAGCAATAGCAGTTGGACTTATATACCGCTTCATAGGGCTTTCAGCCCTCTCTAAGCGGTTTACAGAGTCAGCATATCACCCCCACAGTCTGAGTCCTCATTTTACCCACCTTGGAAGGATGGAAGGCTGAGTCACCCCTGAGCCGGTGAGATTTGAACCGCCGAACTGCAGATAACAGTCAGCTGAAGTGGCCTGCAGTACTGCATTCTACCCATTGCGCCACCTCGGCTCTTCAGTCTTCTCTTGGACTTCAGTCTTCTCTTGGACAAGAAGCAAGCAAGGAAGTGTACCATAGAGCTCCAAGTCTCATCATCCAACGCATCCATCTAGTAAACCAGACAGAAAATCAAAGGAAATACCCCTTGACCTAAAGTTATTAGCTACCAGTTGGGAAAGTGACAGCAGAAAGATTGATGTACTCGTAAGAAATCTTGAAGGACAGATTAGTCCTAGAGATATCCATTAAAGTTCTCAAGACGGTTAAAAGACAGTCATATCTCTTGAAGAACAAAGAGAAACATCTCAGGATTAATAGGGCAATAGAACATTCATGGGATGTGAGTACACTAAAGCAGATAACTTGGAAAACAGTTTCTCCAGTGAGTTTTTAATCCTCTTTACAATACTAAAGAAATATGGGGATTGCCATCTTCAACTTCACGAGGCATTGAACTCCCAAGATTGGGATATTAAAGTTAAGGGAGGAAGACCTTGTACTGAATGACTTTCTTGCCTTAGTGGGGTGGTCAGAGACCTACCTGCCCATCCAATTAGAACTCACACGAGAAGCTCCTCGCTGTACGAAGGAAATGAGGAGTTTCAGTTGAGAGGACTCCCTTTCAGATTGGCATCAGATTGCTCACTCCAGTGATGGCAGCACTCAAGATCATGCCTGCTTTGATTACCAGAACAAACACCCTTTCTGGAAAAAGGCAGTAAATAGCCTCCACTTTAATTGTTGCAAAGAAGTAAGTAAAGTAAGTAAAATCTTTATTACGGTCAAAGACCAGCAATACACATTAGTTTTTACCCTATGTTAAAAAATACTAACATTAAAATATAATTAAAAAGTATTGACATTAAAAGTGGATAATAACATAATGGTCCAAAGATTGTTAGAGGTATGTCCAGATAATTGGTACAAGATGACAACTATACTTCTGTAGCCAATTTTTTTCTTATGGACATAGCAATAGCAGTTAGACTTATATACCGCTTCATAGGGCTTTCAGCCCTCTCTAAGCGGTTTACGGAGTCAGCATATTGCCCCCAACAACAATCCGGGTCCTCATTTTACCCACCTCGGAAGGATGGAAGGGCTGAGTCAACCCTCAGCCGGTGAGATTTGAACAGCCGAACTGCAGAATTGCAGTCAGCTGAAGTAGCCTGCAGTGCTGCATTTAACCACTGCGCCACCTTGGCTCTTTGCAGCAGCACAGAACTTTGCCACTGCATACGTGGTAACCGGGTTAGTGTCCTGGAGGAGAAAGCCTAGATAAAAATGGTCTGCCCTCCCTGACAATCTCTCTAATAAGGGGAAAATATGTGCAGACCTACAAGCTCTGTATAGCTGGCAGTGTAATAGAACGTGTGAATTATCTTCCACTTCTCATTTGCCACATATACAAACCCGTTCTGCTATAGGTGTTCTCTTATACCTGCCCTGGAGGAGTGCTGAAGGAAGAATGTTAAATCTGGCTCTGAAGAAAGCTATTCTTTGTTTTGGGGAGATCAGGTCATTTAGATATCTTGCCGATTCCCACACACTCCATGTTTGATTCTGTCCCTACTGTGGAGAGGCAACCTATTTAGTTCTTCTTGGAACTCCATGTCCTTCAATCTACTGATTACTACCTGCTTTGCTTGATCACATTGTTAGCTGCCCTGGAGGAGTGCTGAAGGAAGAATGTTAAATCTGGCTCTGAAGAAAGCTATTCTTTGTTTTGGGGAGATAGCAATAGCAGTTAGACTTATATACCGCTTCATAGGGCTTTCAGCCCTCTCTAAGCGGTTTACAGAGTCAGCATATTGCCCCCAACAACAATCCGGGTCCTCATTTCACCCACCTCGGAAGGATGGAAGGCTGAGTCAACCTTGAGCCGATGAGATTAGAACCGCTGAACTGCAGATAACAGTCAGCTGAAGTGGCCTGCAGTACTGCACCCTAATCACTGCGCCACCTCGGCTCTTTACATATCTTGCCGATTCCCACACACCCTGTTTGTTGCAAGGAAGATAGTTTCGTGGTTAACCTAAACCAAAACTACACTAATGCCATTGAACAGGTACAGAGTCAGCCTAGGGAAAATGAAGTGGTTCCTGTCCTAGATATACATTTGTAAGCTTTGAAAGAGTATGGAAAAGAAACTGATCCTTAAGTAGTGGGCAAGTTGAATTCATAGGACTGGATTGAGTCCCATGGGGCTCCTTCCCCTCCAAACTGCTATCTCTGCTGTTTCACTTACATAATGGTTCCAAGCAAGATAACCCAAATCTTTACATTGGTGGCTGCTGCTCCCAGACAACGTGGCATAGGAAATGTCCACTCGGGGAGCTGATTAAAGAAATGCTGGTCTGACAGGATGGAAAGTATGCTTCAAATAGAGATCAGTGTTTCATTATGAGACAACGCTACTGAGACTGGGGACTAATTAGGCTATCAGATCAAGGGTGAGGTTGCCACCTACTGGTATAAACAAAAATATTATAATAAAGCCCATTAGCTCATCACCGCAGATCCAGATCAGAGAGACATTAGAAAGAAACGTGTGTCTAATAATACGGGCAAAGGAATGCCTGTTGTCTATATTAATCGAGTATAAAATGGGACCATTGGACACCACAGCAGACTCCCTGGGTTACCAATGGCCACTACATTTGGAGATTTTTAATGAGATCTTAAAAAGATGGAGATGCCCCATTGTTAAACTGTGAATGTGAATATTGGCAAGGTGCAGCATTTTTTCCCTCCCTGTTACAAGACAACAGAGCAGGAGGGTTGCTGATGTTGCAATGTTTTTGGATCGTAGCGCCATCCAAATGGGGAATCTAGAGAAGGCTAAATTGATTCTAACTGGGAGATTGCGCTCTGTCTACTTAGAGATGAGCAAAGAACATCCAAGTCATCTCCTCTGGACTTCCCTTCAAGAGTCTGATACTATTAAAAAGAGCCGAGGTGGCGCAGTGGTTAGGGTGCAGTACTGCAGGCCACTTCAGCTGACTGCTATCTGCAGTTCAGCGGTTCTAATCTCACCGGCTCAAGGTTGACTCAGCCTTCCATCCTTCCGAAGTGGGTGAAATGAGGACCCAGATTGTGGGGGCGATAGGCTGACTCTGTAAACCGCTTAGAGAGGGCTGAAAGCCCTATGAGGCGGTATATAAGTCTAACTCCGCCCAGAGTCCTACGGGATTGGGCGGCATACAAATCTATTAAATTACTAATTACTATTACTATACCTACATACAAATAAGCTACACCTAGGCACTTGGAAAAAGGAGCAGCTTCTGAATAACTTCCACATTTTGTGTTGGAGACAGTCTTGGTTTCAATGCAACCAGTCACCCCAAGATCTATCAGAGGATTTGACAAACTTTTTTTTTAATGAAAATTTTGAAAAAAAGAAACTTTTACAAATATTTACTTCCCTCCCCCAGCCCCCCCAACCTCCCCCCAACTTCCCAGAACCAATACAGAGTATAGATCTTTAACGAAAACATTCTAAGATAAACTTTAAAAAAAAGTTAATATAATCTTTTATTTGAGCTTTAACTCCTTCTTGCTAGGCTAGCTCTAAACAAATTATATCATTCCTTGTTTCTTTAGTCATAAGCTATCTGAAATTTCTTAGTCCCATATTTATTTTGAGTATAGTGAATCCATCTTCTCCACTCCAGTTTATATCTCTCGTTTGAATGGTCCTTGAGATATGCAGATATTTTAGCCATCTCTGCTAGGTTTGTTACTTTCAATGTCCATTCTTGAATAGTAGGCAAGTCTTCCTTCTTCCAGTATTGCACCACCAGCAGTCTAGCCGCGGTTATTAAATGCAAAATCAGGTTAACCTCTACACCTGTACAATCAGTAATTATACCTAACAAAAATAACTGAGAGGTAAACTTTATCCTTTTTTAAAGAACATTTTGCATAATCCACCATATTTTTATCCAAAATGCTTTAACCTTTTTACAAGTCCACCATATAAACAAACTTTTGAATAGTGGTGCCAGAGATTTTAAAAATGTAGCATGTGGGGGCCTTGGTACTCTCTGAGCTAGGTTTCTTTGCAGAATGTTTCATTATCAAACGAGGTGACATCACCAGTACACTCTTCCATCTTCCATCGTCTTATCAATGTGTAGTATCTACAACAAGTGGCTTTGGACTGTTGGATTTAGGACAAGCAGGGCCAGAATAGAGGCTAGGAGCTAAATTATTGCATGGATAGAAACCACTTTAAGTTCTCTTTGGCTTAGCAGGCAAGTTTCAATTTGCCTCATCCTCAGGCATACTTCTTTCACTCACAGTAATACACCAATAATACATAGGATTTGTAGTAGGCATTCAGGCCGTAATGATGCTCCCATGTGTCCCTAAACCAGACTGTCATGAATATCCTTACATGAGAACAGCCTTCATGGCTTGATGTATTGGCTCACTTGTAGTGAAAGTACCCTATCGGCCTTTCACCAGGACAAGCAATCTATCTTGCTTCACTTTCAAGGTTAATATGCCTCTCCACCTGGGCACGGAGGGTTGTTCTCTCCAGTGTCTGCCAAGATCCAGTCTGCTATTATGAACAGGCCTGGTAAAACCTAGATTTGTTCAGAACATTTAGAAACTATTTCAAAGGTGCATTAGAAGAGTAAATCTCTGATAGCTTGTTAATCTCCCTGCAAATGGGAGATTGGGGAGTTGAATCCTCATCCCGCAATTAACACATAGATTGAAAAATGCTCTGTTTTATAATATGTAACAGCCCTCTTCCAGGCTCATAGTGCACTCCATATGGAGAGGTGGCTGCAAGAGCTGCCTTAATTCCACGAATATATTTAGTAGACGTTTGTGGAACGGTGCCATCTATCTGTGTTGGACATTATAGAATTATTGTCAATAAACATTTTTGCCTCTTGAGAGATGGGCTTTTATTGTGTAGTACCATTCTGGAGGAAGTAATCAACAGTCCCACCTTAGCTAGGTGGGAAGGCAGTTAAGAGAAAGACCAAGCAGTCTAACATTGAGCTATGAACCACATAATTGAATTATGCTAACTGCTGGCATTTTCCTCCCTTTATTATTAGTTATGAAATGCACAGAAAACAAGCATTATCAAGTCCCTTGAGTTTTAAAGGAGGGGGTTTCTTCCATGGGATAAGATGCTTTCTAGCTAATAGACAAGAGGTGGGTTCCTACCAGTTCGCACCGGTAGAACCGGTTGGTCAAATCTACCGAACTGGTTAGAAGAGGTTCCACTAGTGGACCTGGAAAGCACACCTACAGAAGAGGTTCCAAAAAATTTTGAAACCCACCACTGACACACACACACATTCATGCAGAGAGAGAAAGAGAAAGAAAGGAAGAAAGAAAAAAGAAAGAAAGAAAAAGTGAGGAGATGAAAGAAAAAAAGGAAAAAGGGACAGAGAGACAAAAAGAGAAAGAGAGAGAGAGAGAGAGAGAGAGAGAGAGAGAGAGAATGAGAACACATGGCCGGCAAGCCACTCCCATAAAGGAGGCCACACCCACAGAGGAGGTTCAAATTTTTTTGAAACCCACCACTGCTAATAGAGAAGTTAACCTTTCTCCTATGAGGTTTGTATTTTGATGATGATGATAGTACATCACAATAACTCCAGCTACCACTCTTCAACATTTCTAATAATGATTTGAATGAAAATGTGGGAGGCGTGCTTATCAGATTTCCAATAAAAACTTTCCAATGATCTTGATAACTTAGGAAGCGAGCTAAAAATAGCAATGAAATTTAATAGTGATATCTTTTTCACTTGGGGGAATAAAACCAGCCACCAAAAGCTGGAATAAGAGGGCTGGCTGAGAGTCGCTGATCATGAGCTGTGTTTGACTCAACGGTATGACATAGCTGCTATAATGACCAATTTTAGACTATATCAGTAGAATTATAGTTTGTACATTGTGGGAAATAATGCCTTGCCTAGTTAATCTGTGATCATTCGGTGTACAAGGAAAGGTGAGCATTCTTTCCTTTATCCAAGTCATGCAGGTGATGCTACTGAAGAGATTCCCTCCGTTAGTGTGTTGTGATTGTCTTCAGCAAAAAGCCTTTGTACAGAAGTGAATACTATCATATGATCTGGTGGGTGCATCAGGGTTATTCCACCTGAAAAGAACTGTATTTGGGATATCTGATAGCAGCAGCACAACTTGTGAGCAGAGAGCCTTGCTCCTTGCTTCTCTGGGTTGAATTGTACCCAAGAACTAACATTTAAAAAGATCCATTGTAATTTAATTTAATTGAATTGAATTGAATTTATTGGTCTTGTATGCCGCCCACTCCCGAAGGACTCTGGGCGGCTTACAATAAACAAAGGAAGGGGATAAATAGACAAATAGACAAACAACAATTCAAAAAACACAACATTCGTAGTTCCCGTGGGGCTGACTATTTCAACAGCCCCCCAGCCTGCTGGAGCAGCCAGGTCTTCGTGGCTTTGCGGAGAGTAGTAAGGGTCCAGATCTTGACGGGGAGCTCGTTCCAAAGGGCTGGAGCTGCAACAGAGAAGGCTCTCCCCCGGGGAATCGCCAGCCGACATTGGCTGGCAGATGGGATCCGGAGGAGGCCTAGTCTGTGCGATCTGATCGGTCTATGGGAGGTAATTGGCAGGAGGCGGTCTCGCAGGTACCCAGGTCCGATGCCATGTAGGGCTTTATAAGTAACGACTAGCACCTTGAAGCAAGTCCGGAGACTAATAGGTAGCCAGTGCAGCTCGCGGAGGATAGGTGTAACGTGGGTGTACCTGGGTGCACCCATGATCGCTCACGCGGCTGCGTTCTGGGAAAAGGTGCAAGAAAACAACCAGATTGGTGAGGAGATTGGAAACTAAGGTTTATGGGGAAAAACTAAGGGAACTGAGCATGTTTAGCCTTGGGAAAAGCAAACTGAGAATTAATGGTAGCACTATTCCAGTTAGTCAGTGTTCTAGGGGACAGGACATGTCATAATGATCTTGGTTATAGGAAAGTGATTTTCTAGTTGGTTGTTAAAAAAGCCTTTCCTCATGGTAAGAGTCATTGGACAACGGAATCAATTTCCAAGGGAGATGGTAAATTCCCCTTCATTGTATATATCCAAGCAGAAGCTGGCCAGACTTTAATTTGGATTTGTGAATCTAATGAAAGAGGGAAAGTATTAAATATGTAGAGTACTAATTGCACTGTCTCTATTGAGTAATTTGTTTGACCTCAATTGCAGGATCTTAATTCTTTGCTTTTGCTATTGTCGTTAAAGGTAGTACAGGAAGATAAAGATGTAGGAAATTAAAAAAGAACTGGTTGCACTACAAGAACAAATATGACTACGATAAAAGAGAATCAAGCATTAACAAAAGTAGACGCACCATAGGGAAATTTAGGAACTATTTAAAAGAAGAGGAAGTCATTGGCTGTTTGAGTTATGAAACTGGTCAATGAAAAGCCAGCTGTGTGCATTTTATTTAAACAGTCTTTGCTGGACTTCTGCTTTGCTTATCAAAGAGTTATGGTGAAAAACATTAGCAATAGCAATAGCAGTTAGACTTATATACCGCTTCATAGGGCTTTCAGCCCTCTCTAAGCGGTTTACAGAGTCAGCATATCGCCCCCAACAATCCGGGTCCTCATTTTACCCACCTCGGAAGGATGGAAGGCTAGTTAACAATCTGGGCATTCCTCAATCCATTTTGTAGCTTTAATAAAATGTCTTGATTTAAAAATGTATAAAACATCTTTTGTTTTGAGCTCAATTTCTTAAGTTGCAGAGGTTTTTTTTTTTTACTTTGTGATAAATTATTGATTAGGTTCATTCAGTGCACTAAATGATAACTGATTTATTATGTAAACTACAATTGTCATTGTAGAACAAATATAAATAAACCACATTGTGACTGAACATGGTATGCAGAAACACTGCAATGCGATGGACCAAAACTTTCTACATGTTTGAAACTTTCCTTATATATTTGTTGAAACATTTTGAATTTTTTTTCATTACCCAGGCTCTTCCAGGCTCATAGCGCACTCCATATGGAGAGGTGGCTGCAAGAGCTGCCTTAACTCCAGGAATATAGCAATAGCAATAGCAGATAGACTTATATACCGCTTCATAGGGCTTTCAGCCCTCTCTAAGCGGTTTACAGAGTCAGCATATCGCCCCCACAGTTTGGGTCCTCATTTCACCCACCTCGGAAGGATGGAAGGTGAGTCAACCTTGAGCCGGTGAGATTAGAACCGCTGAACTGCAGATAACAGTCAGCTGAAGTGGCCTGCAGTACTGCACTCTAACCACTGCACCACCTCGGCTCTTACCCATCCCCTACCAGTCTACAATATGATAATACCTCTTTGTAATTGGGGAAACTGCATTCTTCTGTAGGAACATGGGAGATATAAGAAAGTACCTAAGATAATTGGTAGAGGAAAAAGTAGTCCGTGGCTTGAAGCTGATGAAGTAAGAGCTTCTGACTCTGATACCAAAGAGCCCTGTTTTGTGACCAAGGCAGATGGTAGAGAACTTGGGAGAAAAGAGTAGCTGAAAGTCTGTTAATGTGTGTGTGTGTGTGTGTGTGTGTGTGTGTGTGTGTGTGTGTGTGTTGTATTTGTGCTGATAAATAAATAAAGGGAGACTAGTATAGATCTATTTCAAGCTATTTAGCTCTCATCAGCTAGCCATACCCTTACTGGGATTAGAACCTGTGCTGTATTGCATCTTAGGCAGATGTGTTAACCACTAAGCCACAGAGTTCTACTCCTTATCAGCTGAGCCAGGGTGATAGGTATGTATTTAGAGTTACAACCCCTGTACAGTCAGCTTATGCAGAGGAGGAGAGCCTTTTTAAGCCAAACATGCACAGCCCTTGCTTCTGTTCAACTATTCTCTGCTGTTTCTCTGACATTCATGCAGACTTGCAAATTGCCAGTTACCCATGTCTCCAGGGCAAACATTAATTTATTCTCAATGAGCAGCTTATGTCAGATACTTCACAAATGGCCCCATGACTAAGTGCTTATGTAAAGGTGAGCTGTAGCATTTAATGTGGGCTATTCATGTTTTTTTTTAAAATTCAAAGGTTTTATTTCTTTTAAAACACAAATATTTCATCATTCGTCAATCATTAAAACATCGAAGTACAATTTTTTTGTCTTTGTACCCCTCCCTCCCTCCACCCCCTACCCCCCCTCCTTCCCCCCCCGACTTCCCAGAACCCGTACACGGTATGGATTTTTTTAAAAAAATAAATGTTTTTTTTAATTTTAATTTGAAACAAGTACAACATCTTTCTTTACATCTATAGAAAATGTATCAATCGATTACAGATAAACTTTGGTACATCTCCTCCACGGTCAACAAACATAACTCATATTAACTCAAGCATTATTATATATCCATTTTCATTTGACTGTAATTATTATTTAAAAATATTAATAAAAGTAATAATCTTGAACAATACATGCCCACACCCATGGGAAAAGAAAAAAATCAAAAAGAAAAGGCAAAAAAAAAGAAAGAAAAAAAAGACAAAAACGACAAAGGACAAGGCAGGGGAAAAAAAACAAAACACAGGTATCTATTATAAAAAAGAAGAAGTATATCAACTGGTTACAACATGCTTTGGTGCTTCTCTTCCATTAACTCATATTAATTCAAATATCTTAACTCAAATGTTTACCATATTAACATCATTATACCTCCAGTTTTAATTACCTATAGTTATTTAAACATCCTTCATCCTTAACTATGCCAAAGAATTAATCCATAACACATGCTGACATTTCATTTACTTACTTGTAAAATCAACATCAAATCCTCATATCCTATTTTAGCTGAACATCCATAATCTTTGGTTATATCATATATCGTAACATTTTCCCAGTATTGATTAACATTTGGTTGTATGTATTTTATTTAGTTTTTTTAATAGTGATAATTATTGTAAATACTCTTTACACGGTATGGATTTTTAACAAACACAGTCTAAAATCTATTGGGGAAAAAAACGAAATAAAGAAATTAATGACATTCTGCATTGAGCTTAGCTTCTTCTTGCTGAACCAACTTTAAACAATTTAAATCATTTCTGATCTTAAGCATAGGCTATTCATGTTTCGGTGTTCAGTCATCCTTCTTCTAAAAAATGTCTAAATGCGGGTATCACATCTAGACATAATATCACATATTGTGTTCTGGCTCCTAAATATGGGGTACGAGAACAGAAGCTTAAAGGGAAGTTTTGAAACAAGATTGTAATAAGGGTACGAAAAAGCTACTACTATAGCTTCAAAGATTGTTTGGCAGTAAAAATACTTGAGGGCATCTTTTCAGACTATAGTTTTAAATTCTCTACCATGATTTATATTTTAAATTTAAATCTGGGTACTTGAGAGACCGCCTGGGTACTTGAGAGACCGCCTGCTGCCAATTACCTCCCACAGACCCATTAGATCTCACAGGGTTGGCCTCCTCCGGGTGCCATTTACCAGCCAATGCCACCTGGCTATTACCCGGGGGAGGGCCTTCTCTGTGGCAGCTCCGGCCCTCTGGAATGAACTCCCCGCAGGGATTCGGACCCTCACCTTTCTCCAGGCCTTCCGAAAAGCCATCAAAACCTGGCTTTGCCGGCAGGCCTGGGGGTGATGAGTTCCCTCCCCTCTCGACATGTATGGTTGTGCGACTGTTGTCGACTTTTATTATTTGTATTTTGTCTTTTATGTTCCCCTTTTCTTTCCCCCTTGAATTGTTCACCACCCTGAGTCCTCCCGGAGAAGGGCGGCATACAAATAATACAATACAATACAATACAATACAATACAATACAATACAATACAATACAATACAATTATTACACATATTAGAAAAATACTGTTATCTTTCAGTTTGGACAATTTTTTGAATTTTTCAATGTAATTTTACTTGTGATGACATCAGTGGTGGGATTCAGGCGGTTCGTACCTATTCGGGAGAACCGGTTGGTAACTTTCCAGGCAGTTCGGAGAACCGGTTGTTGGAAGAAATCTCCTTTTGTTTTTTCCCCACTTTACAGGGCTAATCCTGTAAGGAAAGCAGGAAGGAAACACTCTGGTGTTGTTTCTAGCCTCATCTTTGTTGACCTGCTTACAGAAACTGCCTCTCCGGTTAACCCTGATTACATTGTAAGAGCTAAGGCGAAGTGCCCATCGACGGGAGTAACGTTGAGTTGGCCACGCCCACCCAGTCACGTGACCACTGAGTCCCGCCTACCCAGCTGACCATTAGGGCAGAGAACCGGTTGTTAAACTATTTGAATCCTGCCACTGGATGACATGTCTGGGTTATAATGCTTAATAAAAGGTGTATTGTGATAGAGATATGTCTCTTGAGAAACCTATATGCGGGTCAAGAAGCAACAGTGAGAACTGGACATGGAACCACTGATTGGTTTGAAATTAAGAAAGGAGTTCGGCAAGGCTGTATACTGTCGCCCTGCCTATTTAACTTATATGCAGAGCACATCATGAGAAAGGCAAGGCTAGATGAATCAAAAGCTGGAATTAAGATTGCCGGGAGAAATATCAACAACCTGAAATATGCAGATGATACCACTCTAATGGTAGGAAGTGAAGAGGAACTAAAGAGCCTCTTGATGCGGGTGAAGAAGGAGAGTGCAAAAGTTCTCTTGAAACTCAAAATTAAGAAAACTAAGATCATGGCATCTGGCCCTCTCAATTCCTGGCAAATAGATGGGGAGGAAATGGTGGTAGTGACAGATTTTATTTTCCTGAGCTCCAAGATCACCGCAGATGGGGACTGAAGCCAAGAAATTAAAAGACGCTTGCTTCTGGGGAGGAAAGCTATGGCAAATCTAGACAGCATACTAAAAAGCAGAGACATCACCCTGCCAATAAAAGTGTGCATAGTCAAGGCTATGGTTTTCCCAGTTGCAATGGATGGCTGTGAAAGTTGAACCATAAGAAAGGCTGAGCCAGGCCACCCCCTGAAGAGGAGAATATGTAAACACAACAACGGATAGAGTGGATGGAGGGAGGAGTAGAAGGAAAGATAGGAAGGTGAGGAGAAAGGAGAGGAATAGGAGAAAGGGAAAGGCAGAGGAAGAATTGGAGGGAATGTAAGAGTAGGAAAGAGGGGAGGAAAGGGAAGAAGAGGGGAAGGGTAAAGGGGAGGAAGGGGAAGGAGAGAAGGAGAGGAAGGGGAAGGAGAGGAGGAAGGAAGGAAGATTTTTTTTTTTTAGATTTTATTTATTATTTATAGGCCGCCCTTTTCCCTGAGGGGACTCAGGGCGGCTTACAATTCATGGGAGGGGGTGTGCAAGACAAAACATAAGACAGTACGTGAATAAAAAAATAAACAATAAAACACAACTTTCATTCAACATTCAGGTGGGGCGGATTAAAATCTTTATCCCCAGGCCTGACGGGATAGCCAGATCTTAAGGGCTGTGCGGAAGGTCTGGACGGTGGTGAGGGTGCGAATCTCCACAGGGAGATCGTTCCAAAGGAAGGAAGGAGAGAAGAAAGAGAAGAAAGGGGGAAGGAAGGAGGGAAGGAAGGAGGGAAGGAAAGAGAAGGAGAGAAGAAAGGAGGGAAGGAAGGAGAGAAGGAGAGAAGAAAGGAGGGAAGGAAGGAGGAAATGTAGGAGAGAAGGAAGGGGGGAAGGAAGGAGGAAAGGAGGGAAGGAGGGAAGAAGAAGTAGGACCGTTGTAAGATAAGATGGATTTATGGGATGGTAAGAAAGTAATTTCAAGTATATTGTCAACCGTAGGGGAAAAATTGTTATAAATACATGTTATTAATAGCAGTTATGAGATCATATAATTGTGAATGCATATATGAAATTGATAAAATAAAAAAATTAATTAAAAAAGAAAGAAAGAAAGGCTGAGCACCTTTGAGTTATGGTGCTGGAGAAGACTCCTGCGAGTCCGTTGGACTGCAAGGCGATCAAAAACCGGTCAGCCCCAGAGGAGATCAACCCTGATCGCTCTTTAGAAGGCCAGATCCTGAAGATAAAACTCAAATACTTTGGCCACTTAATGAGAAGGAAGGACTCGCTGGAGAGTCCTTCTGCTAATGCTGGGAAAGATTGAGGGCAAAAGAAGAAGGGGATGACAGAGAATGAGGTGGCTGGATGGAGTCACCGAAGCAGTAGGCGTGAGCTTAAACGGACCCAGGCCTGGAGGAACGTTGTCCATGGGGTCGCGATGGGTCGGACATGACTTCGCAACTAAGAACAACATGGCCCACATATTACTGAGTGTATTGAAAAATGTTTTCTCCCAAGTATATTTACTTTTAGATTGACTTCAGCATTTTACAACATTGCTGGCTTAGCTAATGGAGCATGCAGCCCATTGAAAACCTCAGGTTTCTCTGAACAGAATAAGGCAGTAGATTAATGCAAAGCCCTCCAAACAGCACTTTTCAAATTCATTGGCATAATCAAACACCTCTTCTAAATATTGAAGTTGCTTCATTCTCTATAAAAGCTCAGTGAGACTCCTTCAAAAGCTTTCCCAGTTGCCTGTCTTTGTTTGTATATATTTGTACATATCTACACAACAATTCTCCTGGTGCTGAAGACTGCACAAGTATTTTGTATAGACAATCAGAGGCAGCCTTTGAAATCTCCATGTGAGTTTTCTGGAATATGCTGCTACCTTCAGGAGGGGGAATTTGCTCACACCAGAATATAATCTATAATATAAAACTGAACTAGAACTGCACACATCATGTACAGCAGGTTTGATTAGGCATCATATCAGAGGTGGGTTCCTACCAGTTCACACCTATTCGGTAGAACCGGTTCGTCAAATCTACCGAACTGGTTAGAAGAGGTTCCACCAGTGGACCCGGAAAGCAGGCCACACCTACAGAAGAGGTTCCACAATTTTTGTAAACCCACCACTGGTCCTTGGATATGATTATTCTACACTATCATGCTCCTATTTATAAATTTCAATGCCTCTGTGAAAGGTAAGGATGACTACTGCGTTTGTGGTGCAATCAGAACATTGCGTGTGTTGAAGTTGTTTTAACGCAAATCAAAGATGCCTTTTAAAAAACCAAGTTTGCATCATATTCTTATGCACGCCAGTGCTGTGTGTGAGTTAATTTAAGGTGGTTCTGACAAGTGTCATCAGCATCTTCATATCCGGTCACATGAGCGGCAAGCCACTCCCATCCAGTCACATGAGCGGCAAGCCACTCCCATCTGGTCACATGGGCAGCAAGCCACTCCCACAAAGGAGGCCACACCCACAGAGTAGGTTCGAACAATTTTTGAAACCCACCACTGCATCATATCAGCATGTTTCCCTCGCACAAAACCTGGGATTATAATCCCAGATTTGTTGTTTGTTAAGCATGCTTATCCACCACAACAAATAGGTGCTTCTTGGTTTTGTGGGGTTCTTAAGTATAAGAAATACATCTGTCATCTTTTCGGCCAGTTCCTTGAAATTCTGACATTGTGTGTTGCTTCAGCTGCTTACAGTAAATGCAGAAGGAGGCAGCTCGGTGAAGGTGAAATGGATTTCTTTCAAAGCTTTGCTTTCCATAAGCAAATGGCCTCCTGCTGCTTCGGGGGCTTTTGAAAGGAGCCTGATTCCCTGGTGTACTAAGCCTGCCATGTTCAAGCCTTTGCTGATTTATATAGATCATCAATTTGGTAATTATGCATACATGCAGCCTTAATTGCCTCCATTTACAGATTTATGATTTAAGCCAATTTTTGAAACTCTGGAACAGGCTTGATTAGACCCCAAACTCCCTTGCCCTGATTAGTTTTTGTGCAATGGGATCGGTGGACTTCCCTGCTCCTTTTAGGAAAGATACATTAATGAGCTGTGGTCGGACCCATCTTTTTTTCATTTATTTTTATTTGTCATGCTAATAATTTTTTAAAAAACCCATCTCTGTTGAACTTCTTGGTAATGAATTTGCCTTAAGACTGGCCACACTGCCTGGGGAATTCTAGCAATAGCAATAGCAATAGCAGTTAGACTTATATACCGCTTCATAGGGATTTTTGAATCCAGGAAAGGGAAAAACTTAAGAAGGAAATTCAGAGTAAATTTGCCTTAATTACATCAGTTGTACAGAACTACTATTTTGCTGGGCTTTCAAGATTTTGCTACATTACCCTACCGTTTTAGAAAACTAATTGGTTCCAGTTTTCTGGACTTGCCACCCTTACAAAGCTTGACACATAACATTTGCAAATAACGTAGAACTGAGTCTTACACCTTTGCCCAAAGGGAATCCATGTTAACTTTCATTCAATGCAATCAGTCTGTAGAACCAACCCAGAATCTTTGGTACATTTCCTTGGATAATCCCAGAACAGGATATTATCTATGTCACTATTTGGCCAGCTGCTTTTGGGGCATCCAAACATAACAGAGCAGTTTCCATTTCTGCCCAGTTATAGCAATAGCAATAGCAGTTAGACTTATATACGGCTTCATAGGGCTTTCAGCCCTCACTAAGCGGTTTACAGAGTCAGCATATTGCCCCCAACAACAATCCGGGTCCCCATTTTACCCACCTCCGAAGGATGGAAGGCTGAGTCAACCTTGAGCCGGTGAGATTTGAACAGCCGAACTGCAGAACTGCACTCAGCTGAAGTAGCCTGCAGTGCTGTACTCTAACCACTGCGCCACCTTGGCTCCTGTTCTATGGGTAAGAAGAAGTTGTGATAGTAAGGCAGAGCTTTTTCTGTAGTGGCTCCACATTCCTTTGATATTCTTCCCAAGGAAGAAAGTTAAGCTTATTTGGTTTACAGTTAGACTACAACATATGCTGGTGGCTTTGGATAATTTGTGATGCTGTAATATTTTATCTGGTGCCACTATTTTTATATATAATATATAATGTATATGGTGTTTTAATACTTTAATCTTGTTTTTCCTATAAATTGTTATTGCCTTTGGTTGTGTGATTTTAAATTGCTTAACTGAATACTATAAATGCCCTTTGGAGGATAATTCATCTTGACATTTATGGAGTAGGGTTGTTATTAAATCAAGTTTTGAAACTGCATGAACACAATTTGAATTGTAAAAATTACATACAGACAGACCCACCATTAGTAAAATTATGCCCAAAATAGAAAAGTAGCAAAAAGCAGTAAGTAAAATAAACTTGTGAAAGGAGAGGATTATCACTGCAATCTGGCTAAAGATAATTAATGACAACCTCATTCACTTTACCATTCCACATCTTTTCTGTGCTTTCTGGATGATGATAATAATTGGAAGCTTTCCGATACGGTACCGTATCATGGAGATTAGACCATTCTAGCTCATAATTGCCTGAATAGTGACTAGGAGGCAATCTAAAGATGTTTAGAGGAGATCACAGATTAGATGAAGAATCTTCAATTTGTGAAGCATGTCTTATTTGATTGAACTACAGCTGCTTCCATAGAATTAAATTGATCTGCTATTCACAAGGCAATTAAGAACCAATACTTGACCAGGATTGAGTCCAAAATTTCCATTGCTAAACAAGTCAGTTGTTAAGTGTGTTTCACCCCATTTTTATGACCTTTGTTGTTAAGTGAATCATTGCGGTTGTTAAGTTAGTGCTGTGGCCCAGCAGGAGCCATTGAAGCTGCCACCAGACTCCGACAGCGAGGGGCCCTATGAGTCGGCTCTGGAGGATGTGGAGGACCCTGGACAGGATTCCGACTCCGAGCAGGGCGCAGAGAGGCTGGTTGGCCACCAGGAGGCGCCTGAGTCTTGGACTAGTGGGGAGGAGACAAGGGAGAGTGAGCCGGATGCCAGCAGTGAGTTGTTCCTGGATGCACGGCACCGAAGAGCTAATAGGCGTCAGGAACAGTTGCGCAGTTACAGGAGGTAATTGCACTCAGCTGGTGGTCATTAGGCTCCTCTCCAGACTATAAAAGGACTGCTTGTGCACACGCCCCTCTTGCAGAAGTCAATGCAGGAACTAATGTCAGAGAACATTACTGTGAGCTTGGTAGGCTGGATTGCTGTCATGACTTATCTGTGCTGGATTGCTGCCCAAGCTTGTCTGTGCCGGTTTGCTGCCAAGGACCTGTCTGTCTGTTAATTAAATGCCGTAACTTATCTTTGGCTCCGAGTGTGTGTTGGTGTGGGACGAGGGGGGTCAGAACAGTTAGTAACATGACTGTAAGTGAATTTAGCTCCCTCCTTGCCTTTGCTTGTCAGAAGGTTGCAAAAGGTGATCACATGACCCTGGAATGCTGCAAGCATCATAAATAAATGCCAGTTTCAAATATCCCAATTTTGACTATGTGACCATAGGGATGCTGCACTAACGGTTGTAAGTGTAAAACATGGTCATGTCTTTGCAGTGCCATTGTGTCTCTGACGGTTGCTGAACGAGTTGTCATAAGTTGAGGACCACCTGTAAATGAAGCAATTGGATTAAAGAAACACAGACTACAATTTTCAATAGTTAATAGAGATTGTTTAACTAGATACTGTTTCCAAATACTACCATATAAAATTATGGTTAAAACATGTAGAAGGAAGAACATGTGTATGGCACTGAGCTTGTTGGAAGAGTTATGATATTAAAATATTAAGCAATCATTCATGATAATCCTATCACAGAGTATAAACCTCGCTCCAACTGAGAACACAGTTCTTTGCAGATCTTTAGATGAAGCCTGGTATAGGTATGGATCAATTCACAATCCTGGGCTTATTTGTAGTTCAGATAATCTTGGTTCATGATCCTGACCTTATTCATAGCATAATACCAGAGGTGGGTTCCTACCGGTTCACACCAGTTTGGTAGAACCGGTTCGTCAAATCTACCGAACCTGTTAGAAAAAATTCCACCAGTGGATCCGGAAAGCAGGCCACACCTACAGAAGAGGTTCCAAAATTTTTTGAAACCCACCACTGCATAATACCCATCCCCTACCTGTCTATTATATGATAATACCTCTTTGCAATTGGGGAAACTGCATTCTTCTTTAGGAACATGGGAGATATAAGAAATTACCTAAGATAATTGGTAGAGGAAAAAGTAGTCCGTGGCTTGAAGCTGGTGAAGTAAGAGCCTCTGACTCTGATACCAAAGAGCCCTGTTTTGTGACCAAGGCAGATGGTAGAGAACTTGGGAGAAAAGAGTAGCTGAAAGTCTGTTAATTCAAATAGATGAAAGGATGGCACCCATGATTTGAGCCTTGGGGTTGACATATATATGCTGTAGGGGAGATTTCCTGCGTGCTGCTGTATGTTGAACTTCAATAGCAATAGCAATAGCAGTTAGACTTATATACCACTTCATAGGACTTTCAGCCCTCTCTAAGCGGTTTGCAGAGTCAGCATATCGCCCCCAACAACAATCCGGGTCCTCATTTTACCCACCTCGGAAGGATGGAAGGCTGAGTCAACCTTGAGCCGGTGAGATTAGAACCGGTGAACTGCAGATAACAGTCAGCTGAAGTGGCCTGCAGTACTGCACCCTAACCACTGCGCCACCTCGGCTCTATTCACATCACAGGGTTGTTATTGTGGGGGAAATAGGAGGACTTCCTTGCATTATTTGTAAAATTAATAAAATGGGATACAAAAAAATAAAGTAAAAATAATCTGTTGGGTTCATTGCCAATGTTGTTTATAGACTGAACTCAGCTTTAGTAATCACAACTAGTTCTGGACAGTATCAAGCAAGAGCTATGGCTTTCAAGCCAAGGTTTGACCAGCAGTTGGTTTTTGTGCCAGAATTAACTTGCTGAGGTTAGGAAGAGGCATGAAGTTTTTACATGTCATACTACACACAGTGCACTTAGTAATGCCTTAACTGCATCTTAGAAAAAAAAGATCTTTTTGTTTCTGTCACAGTGTTAAGAGATGGAACTTTCCATAAAGAGGCTGATAGAGTGTCAGATAACAATGATCAAAGCTGTATCTCTAAAGCAAATGACTGCTGAAATTCTCTGCCATCCATTTGTGGAAAGTTGAAATACAAATCTCTTCCATGAAAAATAAAGTTGATGTAGTTCTATTTTCTTGGCTTCAATGAATAGGATACTCATTTCAAAGAAATTCTAAGCTCAACATATTTTTGCAATTCAACATTCTTGCAAACTTGCCGAAGGTTTTTTTTTGGCGGGGGGGGGGGGGGATTCGTCTGTTAGGCTTTACAGGACAAAGACAACGAAAAAAGAAAAATACTCATATTGCAATTCAGACACCTAAATTCTGAAATCTTTATGCTGGTGCTTGCATATATTTAGTTTTATCCATAATCAAGAGCACTAGGAGCTCTTTTTAAAAGTAGGAAAAGAATCAAAGAAGGGTGTCATGGCATATTCCTCTGTGTTGCTCTGCTCCTCAGAGAGAATAATCGAACACCCAGGCAAATGCTGGATCAAACACCATGCCTCAGTTGTGAATATGTTCACATTCTCTATGATGAGCAATGAGCTTCCTTTGTTCCCTGCACCACGCCTTAATTTGCAAAAACTCTTTGTCCTCTTTGCTGAAATAAGCACTTAAAGAAATTAGCCTTCAGTCCATCATCTGTATAATGCACCCTCTCCTCCTACCCCAAATATACATTTTGCTTAGATTTCTTAAATACGCTTAGATGCCTTGCCAAGAGGGAATGGCCATTGCCTTGATAGTCAGCCTTGAACAGACATTTTTTGTTCATAGGTTTTGTTCAATTAAGGTGGCCCTGGAAATTGCATCCCATCTTCCCTTAATAGTAAGAAGAAAGTGCAGTATGATTTAACTAGCATGAATTGTCTATAAGAATGATTCCAACGTTTTGGCTCTGGAAAGTTTTGGGCTTCCTCACTGCTAGTTTTTCCTTTACCTGCACAGAGATTGGTCTGTCATATCTTTTGCCCCAAGGCTGAAAAAACTTGCAAAGAAGAAAGAACAAGACATTTTTTTACAATAGCTCTGCCTCCAGTTGCACCAGCTGTGTGTTATGGTTGCATTTATATTTTAGAAGGAACATGGAAGACCCATGTGTGATACTTGAAGGAGCCTGGTACTCATCTTCCTTCTGTTTACCTGGGGAAAAAAAGGGGGAGTGTTTACTGATCAGCCAATGGTTCCACCACAAAACTGCATTCGACTAAACTGCGCTCGACCAAACTGCATAGCTGATATCATCAACAGGGCGACAACAGTGCGGAGACAGAAGCACGCTGTAAACGCTAAACCTAAAATTAACCCCTAAACTTAAACCTAACCCCCCTAAACCTAATCCTAAACCTAACCCTAAACCTCACCCTTAACCTAACCCTAACCCTAAACCTAACCTTTAACCTAACCCTAAACCTAATCCTAACCCTAACCCTAACCCTAAACCTAACCCTAACCCTTAACCTAACCCTAAAGCTAACCCTAAACCTAACCTTTAACCTAACCCTAAACCTAATCCTAACCCTAACCCTAACCCTAAACCTAACCCTAACCCTTAACCTAACCCTAAAGCTAACCCTAAACCTAACCCTTACCTTAAGTTGAATCGGCTTGCTTTCAAAGCGCTATTTAAAGCACCCTTCTTTCTCCGCGCTCGCTGTTGTCGCCCTGTTGATGACGTCAGCGACGCAGTTTAATCGGGCGCGGCTTAGTCGAGCGCGGTTTTGTCGTGCCACACAGCCAATTGCAGTTGAGGCTCAATTTGAATGGCATCTCCATTCATCCTAAAAAGTTAATTCAGCTCATGGTGGTTTCATGGTATGAACTATAAAGATAAGTTTTATGGATGGATATTTATATGGATATTTAAATAAAATAATATCACTACTTAGATATTACCAGCTGTTTTTAACAATGTAAATATTGTGCTTTGTATCTTAAGCAGTTTTAACAGTAGAACATTCAAAGAATCTCAGATTGGGATTTCCAGGATTTGAATTGTAATTTACAATTTTTAACAAGAGAAAAAAAAAACAATTATCATAACATATTAGAATGTAGCAGATTAGTGTTCAACTAAACAAAAGATAGAATTTGTATTCTCAAATTTTTGCCCACCATCTACTTATTTTATTCGCTTTACAAGCCTCTCCAAACTTGGCATCTTTAAGATTTGGAGACCTCAACTTCTAAAATTCCTCAGCCAACCATGCTGGCTGGGGAATTCTGGGAGTTGAAGTCCACAAGTCTTAAAGATGCCAAGTTTGGAAGGCCCTGCTTTAATGTTGAATGTTGAATGTTGATTTTATTTATATGCCGCCCTTTCCCCCCCGAAGGGGACTCAGGGCGGCTCACAACTCAAACCAGGGAAAAGGGGATACAGACAAAATTAAAACGACACAAAACAATGTATGGTTTAAAACACACAACAGTCATACCATTCGAGATGGGGGCAACAGTTCTTTAGCCCCAGGCCTGTCGGAACAGCCAGGTTTTAAGGGCTTTGCGGAAGGCCTGGAGGGTGGTCACTGCACTTAAAATTGCTATGACTTTGAGTGCTATATGATTCCGTTTCCCCCCAACACTGCTTAAAAGAAATAACAAAACAATAGGAACTCAACAATCCATACAAAATATGTAAACAATTGGAATATAAAAGGCCCAACATTAAGATATCTTTTTTAAATCAGAGAGATGAGTCATAGCTGATGAAACTGTCATGTTTTAATGGATTTTTCCCAAAGCTAGAATGGAAGAGGTCATTTAAATATTTGGACACCTGCTATTCCAATTTTTAATTTTAAAAAGAGAAGTCAAGTACTGCCAAATTTAATATCCAAAAGTTTGCCAAATTCAAAATTCTGCCTGCTTTTCTCTCACATACAGTTTTGTGTTAACTGTTCCATCATTGTTTAAACATTAGATATTTAGCAACACTTCATGTTACTTATATATCTATCTTTACTCTGTTGAAATCACTTCTTTTTCCTTTAGAATATTGTCAATGCTGGGATCAGTATCAAGTTTGTTTGCACTGGATTTTGTACATGACTCCTATCCATCTAAACTGGGTCCATGATATATTGTGATGGCCACCTTATATTATATCAGTAGGGTAGGATGCAGAGGTGGGTTCCTACCAGTTCGCACCTATTCGGTAGAACCGGTTCGTCAAATCTACCAAACCGGTTAGAAGAGGTTCCACCAGTGGACCTGGAAAGCAGGCCACACCTACAGAAGAGGTTCCAAAATTTTTTGAAACCCACCACTGTCCTTGGATATGATTATTCTACACTATCATGCTCATATTTATAAAACTCAGTGCCTCTGTGGAAGGTAAGGATGACTACTGCGTTTGTGGTGCAATCAGAACATTGCGTGTATTGAAGTTGTTTTAACGCAAACCAAAGATGCCTTTTAAAAAACAAGGTTACATCCTATTCTTATGCATGCCAGTGCTGTGTGTGAGGTAATTTAAGGTGGTTCTGACAAGTGTCATCGGCATCTTCATATCCGGTCACATGGGCGGCAAGCCACTCCCATCCAGTCACATGGGCGGCAAGCCACTCCCACAAAGGAGGCCACACCCACAGAGTAGGTTCAAACAATTTTTGAAACCCACCACTGGTAGGTTGCCTGTACTAGTGAAAGCCTGCAAATGTAGAAGGCCTTCAACACCTCCTCCTTGTTAGTTTTGCAGCAGTTTTGCAGAATGACCTTTATTAAGGCGTCTCCAGAAAGGAGTGCCTGTTTTTATCATGTTTAAAAAGGATTAGGGCTATATGCCCTTGGTATGCTAAATTAGTCCATCTGTTAATGATGTCTTTTTTTTTAAGTGTACAGCTCATGAATCTATATGATGGGGTAGCATATTTAGATCCAGGGAGGTGGAAAAAGTGGAAAGCACAGCTTTCAAGTTCAAAGTTTGAAAGATATTGATGGTCGGGCTGATTCCCCCAAGTGACTTCCATTAAGGCCTTAGATGAAAAGTCATTAACACTGGCATTAACATCCAACAAATAGATTAAAAAAACAGCCATCTGGAGCCAAGGGTTAATAACTGTAAGGGAAAACATTTGTTACCTTTCAGTATACAGCGTATGGTAGCATCAGATGTGACCAGTGCCCTTAGCATCAATTGCTTGAGGTTGACTTTCCCAAGCACTCAAATGGTGTGGGATGATAATGGTGACAGATGCTAACTGTAATGATCATCGCCGCAGACATGATGGAGTGGAATGGGCAAAAATCATATTGATAGGACAAACATTTTAAGTGCAATCCTCAAAGAGAAGAGGGTGCCGAACAATTGATGAAAACCTTGCTGCAGCCTTTCCATTGAACCCCCATTAATGTCCTTTTCATTTGGAGCACTGCTGTTTTCCTGAGCACATTGTGATTCAATAGAATTGTTTATTTGCATAGAGGGATCTAACGTATTTTATGGCGCTCTATCCATCCCGTTTTCAGTTAATTCTTCTGAATGGTTTTTTTTTTTTTTTTTTGGCTAGAATTGGCAAAGCTGGAGATGTGATGAGATCAAATTTAGTGGCTATTCTGAGTCATTAAATGCTGAAATAAATGACACTATGTCTACATAGAGGCAACTGATAATAGAAAGTAGGATAAGATTATATAATAGGACCCAAAGGGATTTTTTATGAAGATAGGATCATACCCAATGGCTTTAAATGGTTATTTTAAACATCCAGTAACTCCATGTACATTTTTAGCCTGGAGTTGGACTTATAAGAAAAGTTAATATTCTGGACACATAGTTGATTTATTAAATTAGTGTCTCCATGAATTGGCTCTTCAGCTTCTCTAGTTGTATTTAGATAAAATTTAATGTGCCCCTGGGTAGAAGAGCATATGTAAACATGCTGGCTTTCTTAGCTGTTTCTCTGCAGAGTTCACATTTCCTTTTAGAAATCATGGATGTGCTTAAGATTTGTTATCTAATCCTTCAAATACTGCTTTAATAATAATGGCAGCAGAATCAATGTGGAAAGAAGATTGGGGAGCTATTGAAACTACAACTCTGATAACATTTCAGGGTTCAGAGAAGTTGTAAGGAGTCTTTCCTTACCAGAGATCTGAGATATAAGATTTTTACAACCCCCGGTATGCCCAAATATGGGAGGAAGATCACTACAGAATGGATGGTGCCTGGATGGTCTCTTGTGACAAGCAGAAGGACAGAGAATGGAAGTAGTGATCTTCCTCCCATATTTGGGCATACCGGGGGTTGTAAAAATCTAATAGATACCTTTCACCCTGGCTTCACTGATAACGGATAAGAGCCTGTGGCCTAATGGCTAAGATGTCTGCCTAGTATGTTCAAATCCCAGTAAGGGTATGGCTAGCTGATGAGAGCTAAAAGCTTGAAATAGATCTATACTAGTCTCCTTTTATTTATTTATCAGCAAAAATACAACACAAAATGTAACACACACACACACACACACACACACACATATATATAATAGATATACATATGAATTTTACAGTACTATAAAAGTACAGTATAACAAGGAAAAGAAAAAAAGAAGAAAATTTAGAAAAAAAGAAACAAGATTTTGATTTCTGCCCTTATTCAATCATAATAATTAGCCAATAATGGCCATCTTATTCCTTACTCTCTCTCTTTAACGCTTTTTAATCCCCAAATCCATAAATCATCAGTTGTCTTTTCTTCTTATTGCAGAAAGTCCATATGAGTTTTCCAGGTTTTTTTTAAGTCTTAATTAGTGATCTGTGGCTTAGATAAATAATAATAACAATAAACAACTGGAGCATTAGCTTAAATTACAATCAATACAAAATGAGAATGAAGGATTTTATGCCTAAGGATCAAGTTAAGAAGAGCTTTTAAAACAATTGGAAGAGTCCAATGGACGAAGCAGCACATGCACCAACACCAACCTCCCAGTGGTGGGTTTCAAAAATTGTTCGAACCTACTCTGTGGGTGTGGCCTCCTTTGGGGGAGTGGCTTGCCACCCATGTGACCGGATGGGAGTAGCTTGCCGCCCATGTGACCAGATGGGAGTGGCTTGCCGCCCATGTGACCGGATATGAAGATGCCGACGACACTTGTCAGAACCACCTTAAATTACCTCACACACAGCACTGGCACGCATAAGAATATGATGTAAACTTGTTTTTTAAAAGGCATCTTTGGTTTGCGTTAAAACAACTTCAACACATGCAATGTTCTGATTGCACCAGCAGTAGTCATCCTTACCTTTCACAGAGGCACTGAGTTTTATAAATGTGAGCATAATAGTGTAGAATAATCATATCCAAGTAGCAGTGGTGGGTTTAAAAATTTTTTGGAACCTCTTCTGTAGGTGTGGCCTGCTTTACGGGTTCACTGGTGGAACCCTCTTCTAACCGGTTCGGTAGATTTGACAAACCGGTTCTACCGAATAGGTGCGAACCGGTAGGAACCCTGGGGGCATCAGTGCAAGAATGCTAGTTGGCACATACTGTTTTGGTTTTTTAAAGAGGCTATCCTGATACGTTCTAAAGTTCTAGTACACTTCCCATTGTCCCTGACTAATAACTGTTTTGGCTTGGGTTAGTGAGAGAATAACTCTAATTTGCGTTTATCGTCCTCTCTTATCCACAGAGATTTCAGGCAATACAGAAGATATCCCATTGGTGCGCTGGAGACAGCAGTGGCTGGAAAATGGCACCTTGCTCTTCCACATTCACCATCAAGATGGCACACCTGCCTCCCCTGGTTTAGAGCCCACAGAAGAACCCCAGAGCGAGTCAGCAGAAGAAGAGCTACGGATCCTTCACATCTCAGTAATGGCGAGTATCCATTTTGCCCTTTAAGTCTAAATAATCGCTGTCACCTTTTTACCCAGTAATCCAGGTAAGAATGTTATTGTGTAACAAAGTAGCTGATCATTTACCTTTAAAAATATGGAAACTCTTTTTCAGGCAAACCATCTGAGCTATTTTACATGATTTTGAGAATAGTGAAGATAATAGCTTACAAATAGCCCTAAAATGTAGTTCATTAGAGTAGTTTATCACCTAAAATGTAATTGGAAGCAAAGTTGAAGACTGCTTTGCAAGAAAGACATCTGTGGAATTTGAAGTGAAACATAATTTTTGCAATAAGTATTTTAATCGATTGCTACCTACCCTTCAGCTGTTTTATACATTTGGCTGATTTGGAACACTGTCTTGTAACAGACTAAATATGGCATATACTGTATTTGCTGTACTGGGTGCCAGAGAAGAAGACCATTTGTTATGTCGTATATCTTTTTTTATGGTGGAAAATTAATTTGTTGTCTTGCTCTACAGAAGTATTGATATGTGAAAAGATTATACTAAGTTAAGTTAGAATAGAATAGAAGGGACTGTAGAGGTCTTCTAGTCCAGCCCCCTGCTCAAGCAGGATAACCTATACCCGTGATGGCGAACCGATGGCACACGTGCCAGAGGTGGCCAACTGGTCTTCACAGGTGCTGGAGCACTAGAAAATGGCCCCAAACAGCTGAAAAATGGCCTGGAAAATGACCAAAACCCAGGCAGTTTTCAGGCCATTTTCTGGGCTATTTTCTGGCTGTTCTTTGGGCATTTCTGGGCCAAACCTGGCCCGAAACCAGCCCGAAAACTGGCCTGGAAATGCCCCCAAATGGCCATAAAAATAGCCCAAAACCAGGCATGCGTGTGCTGGCCAGCTGGTCTTTGGGCTTCTTGCGCATGCACACACACACACATGCACATGTGTTGTAGCCCAGCAGGTGCTGTTGGAGCTGCCACCAGACTCCGACAGCGAGGGGCCCTATGAGTCGGCTCTGTAGGATGTGGAGGACCCTGGACAGGGTTCCGACTCCGAGCAGGGCGCAGAGAGGCTGGTTGGCCACCAGGAGGCACCTGAGCCTTGCATCAGTGGGGAGGAGACAAGGGAGAGTGAACCGGAGGCCAGTAGTGAGTTGTTCCTGGATGCATGCCATCGAAGAGCTACTAGGCATCAGGAACAATTACGCAATTACAGGAGGTGATTGCACTCAGCTGGTAGTCTTTAGGCTCCTCTCCAGACTATAAAAAGCTACTTGTGCACAGGCTCGTCTTTGTAGAAATCAACGCAGGATTGAATGTCGGAAGACATTACTGTGAGCTTGACAGGCTGGATTGCTGCCAAGCCTTATCTGTGTTTATTACTGCCTGAGTTTGTCTGAGTTGCTGCCAAGGTCCTTATCTGTTTGTTCTGCTTGGCTTTCAGCCACCAAGGTTTTTGTGTCTTGCTATTAAAGTACATTCCAGTTAAGCTTGTCTCGGCAGTCGTTACTGGATGGAGGAGGGGGTCAGAACACACATGCATTCCGGTTTGGGCACTTGGTGCAGAAAAGGTTCGCCATCACTGACCTATACCATCTCAGACAAGTGACTGTCTAGTATCTTCTTAAAAACCTCCAGTGATGGAGTAATGGGAGTCCGTGGTGAAGAAAAGATTGGGAACCACTGGCTTAAGCTCCCAGCGACTGCCCAAATTCAGTCCCGAAAGAGGGAGACAACAAAGAGCAAGTTTGGGCTCTCAGGTAGAAGCAAGAGAGTCTTGGTTGAAAATGTGCTCCTTTGAGCTCCTGTTTCACATGCCCCACCATAGTTTATTTATAAAGAAAATGTCAGCGTTCCAAGTATCATGTAGAATTAAATCAGAGTCCAAGGCAAAATGATCCTTAAAGTTCCAATTTAATAAAGCAGACATCTTAGCACATCTGTGTTAATCCCAATTCTGGAAATGACATCAGAACCCCACCCAGTTAAAAGTTCATGATCTTGTCCTCACACCCACAATCCATCACATGGTCCAATCCTCTTCCTCCACGCTGGCATCCACACCCAGCTGCTTCCGGTCAGGTGTCAAAATACAGAGACAAAGGATGACCTTGGTTTCTAGTGAAGAATGACAACAATACATTGCACAATCCTACTCCTTTCTATTCCCCCCTCCCATCAACTATACTAAAGAAACATCATATTGAAATAAGAGAAAGTGTGGCAGGCCAAAATTCTAAAAGGAATATAATTGCAGGCCTGACAGACTGGATATAAACATGTCTTAAGAGTGCATGTTTTCCCGGTCCATTGCTCAGTTCTGGACTCCAAAAGGACCCTGATAGGATGCTCTTCACCATCTTGAGCAGGAGAAGAATCTTAATGTCAAAAAAATAGGAAAATGCAGTTTTGATAAATTGAATATTGACATAGTACTGTTTTGCTTAAAATTGATGTCTGGTGTAGTTTTCTGTTAATCAGAAGTCAGCAGATAATAATCTATAAGGTAGACCTTGATTCATGACTGTAATTGAGCCAGGCATTATAGTTGTAAATCATGCCAGTCATTAAGCAGGCCACATGACTGATCTAATTTTACATGATTTTTTTCTGTGGTAGTCATTAAGCAAATCACCATGGCTATAAGCAAAAACTGCAGTTGTCAGCGTTCCAAGTATCCTGTAGAATTAAATCAGACTCCAAGGCAAAACGATCCTTAAAGTTCCAATTTAATAAAGCAGACATCTTAGCACATCTGTGTTAATCCCAATTCTGGAAATTTCATCAGAATCCCACCCAGTTAAAAGTTCATGATCTTGTCCCCACACCCACAATCCCTCACATGGTCCGATCTTCTTCTTCCATGCTGGCGTCTCCTCCCAGCTGCTTCCGGTCAGGTGTAAAAGTGTGGAGACAAAGGATGACCTTGGCTTCTAGACAAGAATGAAAACAATACATTCCACAATCCTATTCCTTCTATTCCCCCCTCCCATCGACTATACTAATGAAACAGCATATTGAAATAAGAGAAAGTGTGGCAGGCCAAAATTCTAAAAAGAATATAATTGTAGGCCTGACAGCAGTCTTTAAGTGAATCCATTGTCTGCATAGTGGGCATTTTTTTTGCTGAAAACTGGAAGTAAATGCTGGTTTCCGACATAGCAGTTATAAGTTGCATTTACGTGAATGCAGGGTTTTGTAAACAGCCCTAAATGTGACCTGGTTACTGAGTGCCCAAAGTCACATGACTGTGGGGAGAGTAGCCATCAGAACTTTGAATCCGGGTTGTAAGTACCTTTTTAGGGTCTGTCGTAATTTTGAACAATCCTATAAGTCAAGGACTTTAACTCAGAGGTTAAAGTCTCAGAGGTTAAAGTCCAACCTTCTCATGACAAAGTATAAATAGAAACTAAAAAAACTAGAAGGCAGGTTGTGAAAGTCATGGCCTCCATCCTGCCTGCACTATTTTTGTTTCTCTTATTGCAAGAAAGGCGTGACCCGTCAAATGCGTGATCGACAATTCCACGCTGATAAAACCGCGCCGATGAAACCACGCCCACCATCAACAAACAATATAATGGGACGCGAAAACAACATTATAAAGGGTTAGGGTTAGGGTTATAATGTTGTTTTCATGTCCCATTATGTTGTTTGTTGATGGCGGGCGCGGTTTCGTCTGCGCGGTTTTGTTGGCGCAGATTTGACGATCGTGCATTTGTCGGTGAACCCAAGAAAGGAAGTGCACCATGTACTTCTTGTATAGAATTGTTTGGATACCAGCCAGTCCACTATTGTTATTTCAGACTATTGTTATCCAACTACTGAATTTATTTTGGAATAGATTGTTGAATCCAAACAACCAGCAGGGAAAGAGGAAAGAGACCCGTGGCTCAAAAACGGAGAATGAAAAAGACTTCTTACCTGTTGACTACTTTGGCCTCACATCTTTTGGCAAATACAATATTTATTTATTTTTAATTTTCTTCTCGCTCTTAACAAGTGTTAGGCTTCTTCCAGCTTGTGAGCAGAATATTGTTCTAGAAGACAGAATACTTGCAAGGGTAAAAAGAAAGTCTGTTTTAGAGATTTAGTAGGAAATGTAGTTGCAGTTTTCCTTACTCTGATATACATTTGCATTTTCCCCATCTTCCTTATTTAATTGTTAGTAGGTTAATATAACACGGGATCTTTCTGAATTAGTTGAATTAATTTCCAAACTCATTACCCTTTTTATGGGTAGTGGCATATTATTAAAACTACTCATTCTCCATGTAGCACACATCTTTACTATTTTTTTAAAAAAAAATAGTAATCGTATGTTTATCTTTCCAATTCATTTATCACTGCAACAAATGATAGAGCCGAGGTGGCGCAGTGGTTAAATGCAGCACTGCAGGCTACTTCAGCTGACTGCAGTTCAGCAGTTCGGCTGCTCAAATCCCACCAGGCTCAAGGTTGACTCAGCCTTCCATCCTTCCGAGGTGGGTAAAATGAGGACCCAGACTGTGGGGGCAATATGCTGACTCTGTAAACCGCTTAGAGAGGGCTGAAAGCCCTATGAAGCGGTATATGTCTAACTTGCTATGCTGCTGCTAAATGTTATCTCTTACTCAAATGGGCATGGAGTTTTTGAGTCTATAGAGTATAACAAATGGGACTGTGAACAGCTTCATGGTCCCTTTGACCGATTTCTACCCAAAAAAATTGAAAGAGGGAAGGGAGGGGAAGAGAGATGGTCAGAAAAATAAACCTTTAGCTATGTTATAATATGTTAAGATGTATAAGGAAGTAATAAATGGGCCATGTACAAATATGTCAATTTTGTCACTGGCATAGAATGTGAGGCATTATATAGTACCATGATAGAACAACAAACAATTTTATGTCATAACTTTGTGTAATTTAACATCGTGAATGATGCATTCATAGCAGTCCAAAAAGAAAAATTCGTTCAGAAAAATGTCAGTTTATACAGTATGTGTAAAACTATTGCCAGAATGAAGAGTTTGAAGACATTAGTCTCTCAATGAAAAATGGTTCCTAAAACATGTCATAAGTCTTATATATATTGGATGTGTCGATGCCATTCAATTGGAAAAATAACAGGAGGTATGAGAAAAAAATGCCAAGATAGATTAGGATTGACCAAGCTTTGATGGACTGGTGAAGTCTTCCTTTTTGGAAGATACAGATTATATGGTAATTGTTGCCCTTTGTAGTCATCAAATAGAATATGGTACCATATGCGGTGGGCGTTCTGCTCCAATTCTTTCAAAACTCAACCTAGCTTGGCCAACTTGACTTTGAATTATGTGGGATGTGTACAGTACACGAGTGAAGCTTTCTGCTCAAGCGAACAATTGAAGTTGTAAACCTGTATGTGTTTCTGCAGTTCTGAATCTCTGGATAAAAAAACATGCACCAGAGGTGTCATAAAATCTCTTTTTTCAACCCTTTGTTTGACATGCTGTTGAGAAAAAAGAAACAAGATTAGTGTTGAAGAGGTAGAGCGTTCCTTTTTAAGTGGGGCTGAGGAATCCTACAATGTCTTTTGCAAGCAAAGGATAATTAGCAGGAGTCAACATGGCATCAGGCAGCCCTGATATCGGGGACGAGGCTGGTTAATGAAGCCTGCTTTAATGAGAAACGTCAGTATCCCTCTCAGATTGCTGCCAGAACGGGCTTTCTTCTGTCACGTTTTGCTTTTGATTAGTTCTGGATAAAGATTAATAATGGCAAAAACAAAACTGCAAGCAGCATTTAGAGCCTTTTCTTTTACCCCAACCAGGCTGCCTGCTAACTGTCTGAAAGACTCTTTAATTATGCGCCCAAGCCTTCCTTAAAATAAAGGACAAGGGACTGTTCTGACCCCCCTCCTTGCTCGTTCAGAAACGACAGCCACACACACAGCTTGCAAAGGAATGTCTTTATCAGTCCCGGCGTTTGCTGGCTGCAAGCCCAAAATAAACATAAATAAATTCTCTGGCAAAAAGTTAAACAGCAAATGCAAAAACAAACTCTCACAGCAAACCAGGTTTACATAAAGCAAATCACTTATCCAAGTGCTTCTTTGAATCATGAACACGAACTAGACCAGGAACGGAACTAACAAAGGAACGAACGACGTTGACTTCTGCAACTAAGGCGTGGCACCATCAGTCTTTTATCCACAGGAGGAGATCCTTAACGAGCCCCAGCTGCTTGTTATCTTCTCCTGTGAGCATCCTGAAACCACTCACAGGAGATTTCTGTGTCTGTCTGATAGCAGCTCCAAAGGTTCCTACCGAGCAACAACAGGGACCATCTTATAATCCAGTGCTGAGTTTTACCTCATAATCTCTATGCACATAAGTTAATTTATATTTCCACTTTTTCTTTCTGTTTTCTGTGTAATGGTGCTGTCTCACAGACATGCACTTGGCTTTTTTCCTCAGAAAAATGGCCCAAAAGATAGTGCTTTCTATCTTTGTATTGCGAGTTAGTACTATTTAGATTTATTATTAAATCCACATCACAATAAGGAATGGAACATCTCTATACTGTGTGTCTTCTAGCCTCTGTTTAGAATTGGATAAAGTGTTGCATTGTGTGATTCTAGCTTTGTTTGAAGATGAGAAAACGAAGAGAGAGAAACTGCTGTTTTCAGTCCATCAGCACGGCACTGTTTTGGAGATAAAATGGAGGCAAGATAACTTCATATGCTTCCACCAGACTCTGACAGCGAGGGGCCTATGAGTCGGCTCTGGAGGATGTGGAGGACCCAGGACAGGGTTCCGACTCCGAGCAGGACGCAGAGAGGCTGGTTGGCCACCAGGAGGTGCCTGAGCCTTGGATCAGTGGGGAGGAGACAAGGGAGTGTGAGTCTGAGGTCAGCAGTGAGTTGTTCCTGGATGCTCGGCACCGAAGAGCTAATAGGCATCAGGAACAGTTGCACAAGTACAGGAGATAATTGCACTCAACTGGTGGTCATTAGGCTCCTCTCCAGACTATAAAAGGACTGCTTGTGCACACACCCTTCTTGCAGAAGTCAACACAGGAACTAATGTCGGAGAACATTATTGTGAGCTTGGCAGGCTGGATTGCTGCCAAGCCTTATCTGTGCTGGATTGCTGCCCAAGCTTGTCTGTGCTGGTTTGCTGCCAAGGACCTGTCTGTCTGTTAATTAAATGCCATAACTTATCGTTGGCTCGGAGTGTGTGTTGTTGTGGGACAAAGGGGTTCAGAACAGATTACTATGCATGTACAGGGCAGAGCAAATTAAATAGCAGAAGGTGGGTTGGACTGGACCATTGTAATCAGAGATGGCTTCCAAAGTGTGAGGGAGAAATGTCTATTCTTCTAATCAGCACTCTGAACATTGGAGGTTGATAGCCAATCTCATGTTTTCTCCCAGCACTTTTGGGCTGGCATCTTCAACAAGGCTATGCCATTGAGTATTCACCTTTGAAACAGACTATCTGCCATATCCTGCCAAAACTTAAAAGGGATTCTGCATTGGGTGGGGGGGGGGAGTGATTGTTATCAACCTGCCAAATCCTGCTAGATAACACTTGGCATTTTTTAAGAACAGCCAGGATAGTGCCTGTGGAACATGGTAAGTTAGCCCAATGCTAACCATAGGACAGCAAATAATATAGCAAACTGAAACTAACAATGGTTTACTGTTCTGACCCCCTCCTCCATCCAGTAATGACAGCCAAGATAAGCTTAACTAGAATGTACTTTTAATAGCAAGAAGCCAAAATCTTGGTGGCTGAAAGCCAAGCAAACAAACTGATAAGGACCTTGGCAGCAAGTCCAACAAACCTTGGCAGAAATTCAGACAAACCTTGGCAGCAATCCAGCCTGCCAAGTTAGTTACGTTCTCTTTAGTCAATGCGTTGACTTTTGCAAGAGGGGCGTGTCACAAGCAGTCTTTTTTATAGTCTGGAGAGGAGCCTAATGACCACCAGTTGAGTGCAATTACCTTGTTCTTGACGCTGAGTAGCTCTTCGATGGCATGAATCCAGAAACAACTCACTGCTGGTTTCTGGATCACTCTCCCTTGTCTCCTCCTCACTGGTCCAAGGCTCAGGCACCTCCTGGTGGCCAACCAGCCTCTCTGCGCCCTGCTCGGAGTCGGAACCCTGTCCAGGGTCCTCCACATCCTCCAGGGCCGACTCATAGGCCCCTCGCTGTCAGAGTCTGGTGGCAGCTCCAACGGCTCCTGCTGGGCCACAACAGTTTACTATCTGCCCTCTATTTTTACCAGCTATCTTTAGTCAGAGCTTTTTTTCCACCCGTCTCAGTCTTGCCTGCCTGAGGGGAAAAAGTGATGGAAACAATGGATGGCTAAAGCACTCACTTTTAGCTCTGGCCTCCTGCCTTTCTACGTGGAATTAGAAAGGGAAATTATTAATATGTTTGTTCCCATCTAGATTTGGACTGCAGTCTTTTAAGTCCTTAATGATCTGTCTGTTTTTTTTCCTTAACTGTAGCAAGCCGAAGGGATTAATAATGCATACTTATACATGCACTATGAGAATTCCTTTTAATTTAGTGGCATTAACTCTTTGAAAGGTTCCACCTCAAAACCGCGTTCGACTAAAGTGCGCTCGACGAAACCGCGTAGCTGACGTCATCACAGGGTGACAACAGCGCGGAGACAGAAGCACGCTGTAAAAGCTAAACCTAAAATTAACCCTTAAACCTAAACCTAACCCCCCTAAACCTAATCCTAAATCTAACCCTAAACCTAACCCTTAACCTAACCTTAACCCTAACCCTAACCCTTAACCTAACCCTAACCCTTAACCTAACCCTAACCCTTAACCTAACCCTAAAGCTAACCCTAAACCTAACCCTTACCTTAAGTTGAATCGGCTTGCTTTCAAAGCGCTATTTAAAGCGCCCTTCTTTCTCCGCGCTGGCTGTTGTCGCCCTGTTGATGACGTCAGCGACGCAATTTAATCGGGCGCGCTTTAATCGAGCGCGGTTTTGTCGTGCCACGCTTTGAAAGGTAGGTTGGTACATAGGATTGCATCCTTGCTTTCAATGATACTCTTTCTGCTCAAATAATTAAATTGACCTGGTAGATGCTGGAGGAAGTGTGGAAATTTTGGGATAACTCCTTTAGATGGAAGCTGGGACTTAACCTGACAGAGTGTTCTGCATACAAAATATTGAACAAATGACGAAAGAATAAGCATACTCCATACAGACAAATCAGACATCTCAGAAAGAAGACCTCAAAAATCAAACTGGGATTTTTAATTTTTTTCTAAATTAGGAGGAGAATCCAGTCAGGTGATTTCACATTTAACTTTATAAATTGATTATAGGTTTATCTTTTTATTTTCATACAGTATTTAATTGAGAAACCCTTCCTTCCTCTCTTCACAACATGGTTCTTTAGTATGTCATTCATATCTTGCATTGATCCACCTTATAGAATTCTCAAAATTATGGAAATATAAGATATTGTTGCTGGCAGTGACTGTCACAAGTGAGATCCAATTCATTCATTCTAATATGAATCATTTTCCAAAATAGTGTTTTAAAGATTGCTACCAAATATGAAAAAAACCACATCTCTTAGGCATTAAACTTTAAATTATTTTTAGAAAATGATTTTTCTTATGAACATTATTTTTAATATGAGTTTAATATGAATAGTGAAATAATTCCCAGATTTTGGATGAATATAAAACTACGCATTTAAATTATAATCACTCTTTCAAAGAGAAATAACCAAGTTTTCAGTTAAAAAAAGTACAGTATGTAGTATTGTAAAGATGACACAGAATTTTGTTCAAAATGGAAATCATTCACCGCATGGATTTATGCCTCGAACAAAATTTGAAGTTTTCAATATCTATATTTCAATTGGGATACTTAAATCAGAGTAAATTATAGATTTTGGCTCAATCTACTGTGTGTGTGTGTGTGTGTGTGTGTGTGAGAGAGAGAGAGAGAGAGAGAGAGAGAGAGAGAGAGAGGAGAGAGAGAGATAAACAGGGACAGAAAAAGAAAGAAAGAAAGAAAGAAAGAAAGAAAGAAAGAAAGAAAGAAAGAAAGAACACACTTTATTTAGTGATTCATACTGTATTGATTGTAGGTCTTGTTTATCCTTGAGCAATACGTTATATTCAATTATTTATAATTAATTAACAATACATTAGAAATAATATCCTAGTAATATTAGATCTCTTATTTACTTACTTATTTACTTACTTGTGTTCTGCTTTTTTATTCTCTTTAGTCTTTTATATTGTTTATAGGGTTTTTTTTCAAATGTTTATTTAAAAAAGGAAAAAAAGTAAGATACTTGGCTAACTGTGGGTTAGAAACACATTTGTTATTGCTTCAGTAGTACCACCCACATTGGTTCTTCTAAGTTAATTAGTTTGTGGAGTAAGAGTTAGTGTAAATAAATAAGTTTATTGTTGTAGCCAAGGGATGTAATAATGTAACATAGCATAAAATATAGTAAAATCAACTGATAATAAAATAAAGAAATAAAGAGTATTGGATGCAAGCAAAGTAAATCACGGCTATGATTAAAAACTTAAATATTTCTTTCTCACCTTAAATGACGAAGCAAAAACCGGTAAGGTTTGAGCCTTTAAAATCCATTTACCATCCATAATTTGTCACCTTATCTGGAAGATGGGGGGGCATATCAATTTAATAAACAAACAAACAGATAAATTTGGCCTTGATCTCATTGTAAATGGAGACGGTGGAGGACGCAGTGAGTCATGTCTTGCATTTGACTGATGTCACAAGAACACAGATGCTGTTTAAAAGAATGCTGACACAATCAGTCTTTGAGATATGCCAAAGTAATAGAAATGCTTTCCTAGTGGGGGATAATAGATTTTGGGAGGAGCTTCTGTGCTTTTTATATTGATGAAAAGATGAGAATTTGGAAGATGTACAAGTAAGTCCTCAACTTAACAACCATTTGTTTACCGAATGTTTGAAGTCACTGTTGCACTAACAAATGTAACTTGCAACCAGTCCTTGCAATTATGACTTTTATAACATCCTCATGGTCACATGATTCAAAATGTGGACACTTGACAACCTGCCTTTATTTACAATGGTTGCATGTGTCAGGGTCACATGATGACCATTTGCAATCTTCCCACCTAGCTTCCCACAAGCAAAATCACTGGGGAAGCTGCAGAGGTGGGTTCCTACCAGTTTGCACCTATTCGGTAGAACCGGTTCGTCAAATCTACCGAACCGGTGAGAAGAGGTTCCACCAGTGGACCCGGAAAGCAGGCCACACCTACAGAAGAGGTTCCAAAAGTTTTTGAAACCCACCACTAGTCCTTGGATATGATTATTCTACACTACCATGCTCATATTTATAAAACTCAGTGCCTCTGTGAGAGGTAAGGATGACTACTGCGTTTGTGGTACAATTAGAACATGGCGTGTGTTGAAGTTGTTTTAACGCAAACCAAAGATGCCTTTTAAAAAACAAGTTTACATCAGATTCTTATGCATGGCAGTGCTGTGTGTGAGGTAATTTAAGGTGGTTCTGACAAGTGTCGTCGGCATCTTCATATCCGGTCACATGGGCAGCAAGCCACTCCCATCCGGTCACATGGGTGGCAAGCCACTCCCATAAAGGAGGCCACACCCACAGAGTAGGTTCGAACAATTTTTGAAACCCACCACTGGGAAGCTGGATTCGCTTAATGACTCCATGATTCTTTTAACAATTGCAGTGATTCACTTAACAACTGTAGCAAAAAAGGTGACTGAATCAGGCGTGACTCACTTAACAACAAGCCTTGCTTAGCAACAGAAATGCAGTTGCATATGTAATGGCATATGTAATGGCTTTTTTTTTTAAAAAAAAAAAGCTTATTTCTAATAACAGTTCTCTGTTCCAAAAACTTAAGTTCTCCTAAAGAGGATGAGAGTCATTGTTTTGAATATTGGTTTTGTGTGGGTGATGTTTCTGGTCTAGAATACATGTACGTATCTGTGGAAGAAAATTTGCATTTTTCAAAGGATAACAAGCTGTTGCTAGGTGACACTATTTGCCATTGCCTAAGTTGCAGCCGGCAGCCAGTAAAAGTTTGTGTCTTTTAGATTGTCAATAAAATTAAAATTCACCCAGGTTGCAGAAACCTTCTGTATCAGTTAGCAATTTATTATAAAAGAGTATTGGAACTGAATTTTAACAATATTATTAAGGGAAACACCATTTGTTTTGCAATCATAGCTATAATTGGTGATAGTAAACCATGTCACTTTCAAGACATCGTTATTATTTCAAAATGTTCTAGAATTAACATTTGTATAGAACAAATGTTCTAAAATTGCATTTCTTTGTGTATTATCTTTTTTCCTTTGCATACTATATTTGATTGGTCAGTGACCATAAATAAAAATATTCCTTGAAAAAATATATGCATATATTGTAAATGAATAGTAGCAAACTTAGATGTTTGGCATAGTCCTTGACTTACAATCACAACTGAGCCCAAAATTTCTGTTGCCAAGTGAGACAGTTGTTGTTTGAGTTTTTTCCGGTGGTGGGTTTCAAAAATTGTTCGAACCTACTCTGTGGGTGTGGCCTCCTTTGTGGGAGTGGCTTGCCGCCCATGTGACCGGATGGGAGTGGCTTGCCGCCCATGTGACCGGATATGAAGATGCCGACGACACTTGTCAGAACCACCTTAAATTGCCTCACACACAGCACTGGCATGCATAAGAATATGATGTAAACTTGTTTTTTAAAAGGCATCTTTGGTTTGCGTTAAAACAACTTCAACACACGCAATGTTCTGATTGCACCACAAACGCAGTAGTCATCCTTACCTTTCACAGAGGCACTGAGTTTTATAAATAGGAGCATGATAGTGTAGAATAATCATATCCAAGGACCAGTTGTGGGTTTCAAAAAATTTTGGAACCTTTTCTGTAGGTGTGGCCTGCTTTCCAGGTCCACTGGTGGAACCTCTTCTAACTGGTTCGGTAGATTTGATGAACCGGTTCTACCGAATAGGTGCGAACTGGTAGGAACCCACCTCTGGTCTGAGGCTAAATCATAGACCTTTGGAATTGTGGTAATAAAGTTAATAAAAAATAAGATTAGTTTGAATGATTAGTTTGAATGGGTAGTCTGCAATTGAACCAAGACAAATTAAGAGACAGAGGTCAAGTAAGAGAATAAGATTTGAACAAAAAATAGTAAGCCAAATGAAAGACTTGAGATAAGGGAGGAGGAGGAGGAAATCTTAACTAAATCTAGTTTATTTCACCAATTTGCTACACATTTCTATATCCTGTCCTTGCAAGGCATTGTTACTTCCATAAGCCCATGCATTGTTGTTCTTCCATTTCTTTCAAACCCAGCCCTGGATATATTTATTTTGCAGTTAAATCCATGCTCATTATCTTTACGTGATCACGTGGCACGCCAAAACCGCGGTAGACTAAAGCGCGCCCGACGAAAGCGCGTACGTGACGTCATCAGCAGCGCGACAAATAAAATTAAAAATAAATAAAATTAAAATTAAAATAAAATTAAAGCAAGCCGATTCACATAAAGGTAAGGGTTAGGGTTAGGGTTAGGGTTAGGGTTAGGTTAAGGGTTAGGTTTAGGGTTACGTTAAGCGTTAGGGTTAGGTTAAGGGTTAGCGTTAGGTTTAGCGTTAGGTTAAGGGTTAGGTTTAGGGTTAGGTTTAGGGTTAGGTTAAGGGTTAGGCTTAGGGTTAGGTTTAGGGTTAGGTTTGGGGGGGTTAGGTTTAGATTTACGCATTAATTTTAAGTTTAACGTTCACAGCGTGCTGTTATCGTCGCGCTGTGATGACGTCACGTACGCGCTTTCATCGAGCGCACTTTAGTCTACCGCGGTTTTGTGGTGGAACCCGTGATCAAGTCACTTCAATGTACTTTTTTCATTACTCAGTTACAGTATGTTTATATTGAGCTGGGATGATTCATTCCCTATCCATTCTTGACCATCACTTCTATTTTTATCACACATACCTCAGAAGCCCTTTGTCACTTCATAAAATGTTGATGTTTAATTTGATATACGCACTTCTTATTTTTACATAACATTTTTGTACACAGATATTTTATCTCCTACTCATTTTTCACAAAAGATTATAAACTGTCTGCCATTTTTTTGTCAGCATTTGACCAGCCAGGTAATCGCTGACTTACAACCATTCATTTCGTGAAAGTTCAAAGTTACAACACCATTGAAAAAAAAAACTTATGACTGATTTTCACATTTATGACCACTGGACCATCCCCATGGCCCTGTGATTTGGGTGCTTGGCAACTGGCATGCATTTATGATAGTTAACCCTGTCCTAGGGTTCTGTGATTATCACTTCCCAGCCAGTTTCTCCTTCCGTCTTGATACATTAATTTTCACATTCATTACCCTTGTTGCTATATATAGTCTACTTAAGTTCGTTCCAATCATCAGCCAATGATATGGTATCAACTTCCTACAAAAAGCACAGGTACATTCATATCCCCAGCCAACAAGCCACAACTATGATACATCGAATAACTAAGTAGGCATCAATTCTACTTAATAATCATCATATTCTTCATTAAATGGCAAACTCTTGGCTCCATATGGATACAAAATACTCCAAAATTCAAGCAATTCTTTTAACATTGTTTTTCAAAATCAATAAATGCATAGTTATCTTTCTCATTTATACATTTCTTAGGGATCTGCTGAACAGCAGACATTCACTGCCTGGCACAATACTTTACCACATTTCCATAATTTTATTCATTGTAACTTTTTGTGCCCTTTCACTCAGAATTCTATTAAACACTTTCCGAGGGCAGACTTAACAAACTAATGTCCCTGTAGTTTTTACATTTGCCCTTGCTAATTTTCCAGGGAAATGATAATGGCATTATTCTAGTTTTTACACACACATAGAGACACTTTACAAATGCCTCACTTTCCATTAGAAAACCACATCCGTATTTATATATTTGAACTTCCACTATCTATACCTGCAGTTTTGCCATTCTTCAACATTCTCATAACATTTATGGTTTAATTTGCATCATTTCTTTTTCTGGGACACGAATATTTATACAATTAATATAACTCTACTCTTCAATATGTCATTAGCATATTGATCTTATTCCAGGATTGCCTCACTTCAGTTTCATTCATAATAATTGATCAATTTTACTTACTTCAAATCATTTTTGTGTCCATCAAAATTTTATCTACATTCTTTAATCTTAACTCTTTTCTACTTTCTTTGATTACATTGCTGCAGATTTTTCTTACTGTACTAATCACTGTTTTTCTCTCATAATTTTTCCAGCAGTCATTCTAACTTGTATGCTTTTTATTCATGCACTCTTTTGCTTCTTCATTCTACAGAGCATCCTTTTTGTATTTAATGTAAAGCCCCACACAAATTCTATAGCAGTTAGACTTATATACCGCTTCATAGGGCTTTCAGCCCTCTCTAAGCAGTTTACAGAGTCAGCATACTGCCCCCACAGTCTGGGTCCTCATTTCAACCACCTCGGGAGGATGGAAGGCTGAGTCAACCTTGAGCCGGTGAGATTTGAACTGCCGAACTGCAGATAGCAGTCACCTGAAGTGGCCTCCAGTACTTCACTCTAACCACTGCGCCACCTCGGCTCTTCAGAATTCAGAATTCAGAAACAAAATTATTTTCACTTCATTCCAGGCAATTTCCATATTCTCTTTCCTTATGGATACTTGCACTACACTGTTGGATCATTGTTGTGACTCAGCAGATGTCTGCTGTGAGTCTTTTCGGGATACAAGATTCATTATGCAGCTGGGGCTTGTTAGGGGCAGGTTTGGAGATAAAAGGACGGATACTGCCACGCCCTAGTCGCAGGAGTCAACGTTCCTTCGTGCGTTCCTTGATCCTTGATTGTGGTTTCTTTGCTGTACACTTGGAAAAGTGGTTTGACTTCTGTAACCCTGATTCGTAGAGACTTTGGAAGAAGGGCTTTGCTTTCGTTTGATTCACCTTGTATTGCCGTAAGAAAGATTTGTGTTTCAGTCCGTTATCTTCTGGCAGAGACTTCAATTAGTTTAGTTTGGCTCGCAGCCAGTTTGAACTGAGAACTGATAAAGAAAGTTCCTTTTAAGTTTATTTGTCTTGCCGTTTGTTAAGAGCCACGAAGGAGAGACAGAACAGATAATCATCTTTTTTTTAAAGATATATTTTTATTCTTTTTAAACAAGACAACACATACAAAACAAAGCAAGAGAGGAAAGAAGAACAACTTTCCTCCATTTCATCAAGCATGTCGTTTGGTTTACAAGTTTTAGTGCATCAATTCTTAAAGTTAGGATTAACATCACTGGTTTACATTAAACATAACTGAATGTTTCACTGTCATTGAGCATTATGTGTTCAAATTACCATTAATATTCTTTCATTTGTAACAATCCTTATTTCCTTGAATTCATAATTATCTATCAAATAACAACGAGTCTTTAAAGTATTATAGTATCACCTATCTCCAAGGAGAAAAAGCAGAGATTGGAACAAAGAATTCCCATTGGTTTATAATAAACATTCATATTTTCAATTGACCATAATGTCGCCAATCATCCAGAATTCCAAGAATGGTTTCCCATTATTAATTATTAATCCATATAGTGGTTAAGTATTTCAATTCATGTATATGTCAATTATTCCTTACATCATCATTGATCCATTTAATATACAAAGATCTTTCTAATATAAAATGGTCACTACATACAATTATACCAAAGTAATCGTCTTTTAATGCCCTCCCCCCCATTCAGGAGTTACACTTCATTTTCCTGCAGCCATTCTTCTTTAATTCTGTTCTTCCATTGCCGTTTCTTTTCCAAGGTCACATAATCAGAACCCCTCATCAGTCTTCTACCTTTCACTGATTCTCTCATTCTTTCCTCATCAAATCTGTAATAGCTTTAAATGGATGCTCTTTCATCATTTATATGTATGAATAGAATCATGCTTAAATGAACCATTTGGAGCAAAGAGCCTCTTCTATTTGAAAAGAGGCTGTTTAGTATCTAATGACTGGATATCAACTAGTCGCTAATCTCATTCATTCTTGGCTCTCTCAAAGCCCAGTTTTTCTATATTCTTTTGTCTCTTTCTCAGTTGTTTATATCTCTCACAATAATATTTTCCCCTGCATCACCTTAAACATATTCCTGACTGTTCTGTTATCACCATTCAATGAAATATGACATGCAACTATCATCAACCCATGAATTCCTATAGATATTTATTCTGACCCCCTCCTCCATCCAGTAACGAAGGCCGAGACAAGCTTAACTGGAATGTCACAGCACTTTATTAGCAAGAAACCAAAACCTCGGTGGCTGAAAGCCAAGCATAACAAACAGATAAGAACCTTGGCAGCAACTCAGACTTCAACAGATAACAGCTTCTCCAGCGTTAGGAATGACGTTGAATCCTGCAAAACCAGGCTCCTCCCAGTCTCTCTTTAAATACTATCTTGAGAGGAGCCTAATTACAATCACCTGGGTCCAATTATCTTTGGTAACTGCATAGCTGCTCTCTATGTTGATCTGCCCGGCATTGGCGGGCATCCAGGAACAACTCCCTTGGCTCCTCCCCACTGCTCCAATGCATGACGTCCAGATCACACTCCCTTGTCCCCACCCCACTGGTCCAAGGCTCAGGTGCCTCCTGGTGGCCAACCAGCCTCTCTGCGCCCTGCTCGGATTCAGAACCCTGTCCAGGGTCCTCCGCATCCTCCAGAGCCGACTCATAGGGCCCCTCGCTGTCGGAGTCAGGTGGCAGCTCCAACGGCTCCTGCTGGGCCACAACAGATATTGATATAGATATCATTTCAACAATATCAATTCTCTTTAGCCCTGTATGTCATATTTAAAGTGTAAGCTTCCACACCCTTGACAAAAGAGTGGATTTTTTTATAGGAACTTGCAAATTATATATATGTTCCATTAGAATTCTTAGGTTTGGGGTCAGTGGGTCCATAGCAGAGACAACCATGCCTCGGCCATTATTTCACCTCTTTCCTCCAAATTCATTAACTTTTAATGATCCATTAAAATAAGATTGTTACATTAAATAAATAGTAAGGTTATTTTCTGACAATGAAGATTTCAGGGTCTGATCTTAGCTATTCCACATGTGCTAATGGAAGAAGCTTATATTTTTTCTCCTTAGCTATTTCCTTAGAAAAAGTATGTTTACACACACACACACAAACACACCATGAAATCTCCATTGACAGCAACAAACATTTCCCCCTCTTTTTCTGCAATCTCTAGAATTCAAAGGGTAGGTGGGTTTCAAAGCAAATGATTAAGGGGGAACTTTCAAACTTTAAAGCTGACGTTAGAACATCATTTGTCAGCTGTGACCAGGGGGGCCTTTGCCCAGGTTTGCCTGGTGCAACAGTTGCGGCCCTATCTGGATCGGGAGGCCCTTCGGATGGTCACTCATGCCCTCGTCACCTCAAGACTGGATTACTGTAATGCGCTCTACATGGGGCTGCCCCTGAAGAGTGTTCGAAGACTGCAGTTGGTCCAGAATGCAGCCGCGTGAGCGATATTGGGTGTACCTAGATACACCCATGTTACACCTATCCTCCGCGAGCTGCACTGGCTCCCCATTGGTCTCCGGACGTGCTTCAAGGTGCTAGTCGTTACTTTTAAAGCCCTACATGGTTTAGGACCTGGCTACCTGAGAGACCGCCTCCTGCCATTTACCTCCCAACAACCAATAAGATCACACAGATTGGGCCTCCTCTGGGTGCCGTCGGCCGGTCAATGTTGGTTGGCAGGTCCCCGGGGAAGGGCCTTCTCTGTAGCTGCTCCGGCCCTATAGAACAATCTCCCCGTAGAGATCCGGACCCTCACCACTCTTCTGGCCTTCCGTAAAGCCACTAAGACCTGGCTGTTCTGGCAGGCCTGGGGCTGTTGATTAGTATCCAGCCCCACTCCAACTGTATGCATGTTGTTGAAATTTTTAATACTTGTATCCTTATTTTAAATTTTTTAATATATGTTTTGACTTGTCTGTAAGCCGCCCAGAGTCCCAAGGGAGTGGGCGGCATACAAATGTTAATAAATCTAAATCTAAATCTATTTAGATTCAATTACTTTATCTGTTCATATTAGAGACTGCAAAAATAAATCCTGAATAGTCTCCAGAAAATAGGCATTTAATATATTATATAGGTCAGCCTTCAAATGGAGGTGAGAGATTATTGAAGGTTGAAAACATAACTTTGAGAACTTGGACTTCTAAAAGGGATGAGTGGGCATCTGTTAAACCTAACTTTTTCTTCCTCCAGGAGCCTCTAATATATTAATTAGCTTAATTGATTTTTTGATTACTTAATCTTTGTCATGGCCATTGACACCTGCCACTGTAGCATCATTTCCCCAAGATTCCTTTGGCCGCCTCTGCAGCCTTATTTAAGCAAGCCCTTGCTCTGTGCCTAGGCCTTGTGCCAGAGTAGAAATTGGAGCTCCTGTGTGATACTTCGATTGGTTATTTCCAGACTTTTTCTGTTTTTGTTTTTCTGTTGATCATATTCTGTAAGCTTTTCAGAGTTAGAACAGATTTGGGCAGTTTACAAGTCTCATAAATAAACAAACTATTGGAGATCCTTAAGTTGTCAATGAGAGGATGTTATGATATGCAATTTGAAAACTGCAATCTTCACTTTTCCTTCCATAATAGTTTCTAGTCTTACATAAAGCAAGCACTGAGTTACTTGATATAGTGACAGGCTCTCGTACCATCCTCGTGACTTTGATATAGACCCCGAGCATAGCATAATATTGTGGCTAGTGCATAAAATAATTCAACATTTTTAAAATACTGATTTTAAAACAGGTCCTTAAAATTCTGATCTTATTTACTTTTCAACAGCAATGGACAGAAGACCTGCATTCTTCTCTAGAAATTTTTAATAGAATTAGGGTGTCGCCCCCCCCCCCCAGTGGTGGGTTTCAAAACTTGTTCGAACCTACTCTGTGGGTGTGGCCTCCTTTGTGGGAGTGGCTTGCCGCCCATGTGACTGGATGGGAGTGGCTTGCTGCCCATGTCACCGGATTGGAGTGGCTTGCCGCCCATGTGACCGGATATGAAGATGCCGACGACACTTGTCAGAACCACCTTAAACTACCTCACACACAGCACTGGCATGCATAAGAATATGATGTCAACTTGTCTTTTAAAAGGCATCTTTGGTTTGCGTTAAAACAACTTCAACACAAGCAATGTTCTGATTGCACCACAAACGCAGTAGTCATCCTTACCTTTCACAGAGGCACTGAGTTTTATAAATATGAGCATGATAGTGTAGAATAATCATATCTAAGGACCAGTGGTGGGTTTCAAAAAATTTTGGAACCTCTTCTGTAGGTGTGGCTTGCTCTTCTAACTAGCTCGGTAGATTTGACGAACCGGTTCTACCGAATAGGTGCGAACTGGTAGGAACCCACCTCTGCCCCCCCCCCCCATGCTCTTTAAATTATTTTTTCTATTTTATGTAAAATTCACTTTTCTGCTTTGGCAAATACTCAAGATGGGTTCTCACAGAGTTCGGAAAACTGAACTATGCAATAAATATAGCAACTGGTGAGTTTATTTATATACTGATCTCATTTTTCATGTGATGTACCTCACATAGTCCATGGTGACAGTTCGGTGACACGTCCAAATAATTGTGGGGATATCTAGTAATAGCCATCGAGATATAGTGAAATTGAGAGTAATATTAATTTATTGTATTAACCTGATATTCATTTATAAGGGAAATGCCTTATGTAAAACTGCTTCAAATTCTAGTTGAATTGATTTCAGCTTCCCTAGAGTGTATGAAAGCACAGAAGGTTTTATTACAGAATATTCTAATATTTTTCTTGGAAACTCCAGAAAATTCAAGGGGCAAATGTCATTCAAAATTCTATTTTGTTTTAGATGTTTTGTCTTTTCTATTAAATGCATAGATATGTGCATTATTTTAGTAAATATGAGAGGCTTTGGGCTTAAATTTGCATCTAATAGAATTACAAGAACTAACCCAAGGGTCGTATCTGACAAAAACACTCAGGGCTTTCTTAAATGTTTGCTTCTCAATTTCATTTGCAAGTATTTTTCCCTTAAGGAAAGGTAGACACATTTTCATTAGGCCAAAAACAAAAAGGGGATTGAAGTGTAGTAGCTATTATCATGTTCTTTCCCAGCCGTTGCTTCTGTTGTCTATTTAGTAATTCTCATTTATTTGTTTTTCCTAGTGGAGCAGATGATGGTTATTTTATTTTATTACAACAATCCATTACATATAAAGGGAGATAGAAAGATAGACCATGACCAAGAAATAGACAGGATGCTGTTAATTTATTGGTTTTGGTTATAGCCGCCCGGAGTCCTCCGGGATTGGGCAGCCTATAAATTTAATAAATAAATAAATAAATATTTTCCCTATGCTTTTAAAATTTAAAGGCTCAACAGACTGGAGACCAAAACTGCACTTTACATTGAAGATGTTCTTAGCAACTATGTCATTTTTTCCCCCTCTTTTAAATTATAAAATAAGTTCAAAGAACCCAGACCAGATTCGGAGTTGAAATTTTAATTGTTTATCCTTTGCTAGGTTTCCAATCCAGACCGGATATACCATACGCTGAATTTGCATGATCAAAAAGTGATTAATTTATTTCAGTAAAAATAAATAAATAAATAATATTAATTGTGCTTCCCTTCTCTCCTCCCCTCCCCCATTTTTTTTTTTACTGGAATCACAGTAAAAGCTATAGTTCTGTAGTTTAATATTCTTGTTAAAATCCCAACCTGGTTTGGATTCCTTATGCTGATTTTAGACTCTATTTTTTTTTAAAAAAGGTGCTAGGTAGCCCTTTAAAGTAATATGTATTTTGGCCCTGAAGCTTTGACTTTGTTTCACACCTGAAGTATAAGACTGAAATTCTGGTTAGTTTTCAACCTCACTTTGATTATTTCCATTTCATGAAAAGTTAAATGAGAAGAGAAGCTATTGAAGAAGCAGTCTGGAGAGAAAAGAATTAAATAGAAGCAATCCAGGGGTGGGTTTCAACCGGTTCGTGGCAGTCCCCGCGAACTGGTTGGTCGGCGAACCCGGAAGTAAGTAACTTCCGGGAACGGCGAAGGGCCCACCTGCCCGCCCGCGCTCCTTACCGGTCTTTGAAGGCTTCTGCGCTTCCACGCAGGAGCATGGCACATACAACGCCTGTGCGATTCTCCGCGAGCAGCTGGAGCATTGCGCAGGTGCTAAGACGCATGCGTGAACTGCGCGCGTGCACGAGGACGCCCCCGCCACCATTCAAACCGAACCGGTTGGAACGGGATTAGCAACCCACCACTGAAGCAATCCTTCCTTCTCTATTTTCATGTCATTCTTCATCTGTAAAGGGAATAATATAGTTTGGAAGAAATCTGTGAAATTCTATAATCCAACTGTCTGGTCAATGCAGGCTCTACTATAAATGGAAACCACAGCTTAATCTCCTCTGAAACTACATTGCACATCTCCATTAGCTAGAGGGGCATAACCAGTGTTCATTCCCCCGCAACTTCATTGTCATTCCTTGACACAATTACAGAATTGGTTAGATATACAAGAAAAATTTTAAAGCACTGAAAAAGTATTTGACTCTTTAAAATTGCAAGAATTCTGTTTATTATTATCCATAAATACAATGTTTAAGAAATTGGCATCATCAACAACAAAGCTTTGGTAAAGGCTGTGTCAAACCATAGACTAAGTGTAAATTCTAATTTTGTTTAATTTGTATTGCTGATATCAAGGACAGAATTACTATTCTGAAAATTAATTTGTGAAATCATCGTTTCATGCAGCATGGAAGACACTGAATTACATTCAACTGAAAGCCTTTCAGTAACAGGCCTGTTAGAAATCTGATTTGATTTGATTTATTGCATTTCTATGCCGCCCTATTCCCAGAGGGACTCAGGGCGGCTCACAAACCAAAGTAAGGGGGGGGAATACAAACATAGAGGAAAGACAACGGACAAAACAACTACAACAATTTAAAAACAGTCAACAACCATACAATTCGAGGAACTCATCAGCCCCAGGCCTGTTGGAACAGCTAGGTTTTAAGGGCTTTGCGGAAAGCCTGAAGGGTGGTGATAGTCCGAATTTCCACGGGGAGCTCGTTCCAGAGGGCCGGAGCAGCCACGGAGAAGGCCCTCCTCCGGGTAGTAGCCAAACGGCATTGGCTGGTAGATGGAATTCGGAGGAGGCCTAATCTGTGGCATCTAATGGGTCTATTGGAGGTAATTGGCAGCAGGCGGTCTCTCAAGTACCCAGATCCAATACCATGAAGGGCTTTATAAGTGACGACTAGCACCTTGAAGCGTATCCGAAGACCAATAGGCAGCCAGTGCAGCTCGCGGAGGATAGGTGTGACGTGGGTGTACCGGAGTGCACCCACAATCGCTCGTGCGGCTGCATTCTGGACTAGCTGAAGTCTTCGAACACTCTTCAAGGGCAGCCCCATGTAGAGCACATTGCAGTAATAATAACTGCTCAGCTCTCATTCATTTCAGTAATGCCCTCCAGATTAGCATGAATCCTGATTGTGATCCTTTCCATAGTTAATTCTATTATTTTCCCACCAACCTAAAGGAATGGAACCTTGTTTTCTAAAAATTCCGAGTTTAATATCAAGTCATATAGGGTAAATATGCAAGTGTTAACTGAAGAGCCGAGGTGGCGCAGTGGTTAAATGCAGCACTGCAGGCTACTTCAGCTGAGTGCAGTTCTGCAGTTCGGCTGTTCAAATCTCACTGGCTCAAGGTTGACTCAGCCTTCCATCCTTCGGAGGTGGGTAAAATGAGGACCCGGATTGTTGTTGGGGGCGATATGCTGACTCTGTAAAACCGCTTAGAGAGGGCTGAAAGCCCTATGAAGCCGTATATAAGTCCAACTGCTATTGCTATTGCTGTTGATACTGCCCTGATCTTGAGGTTGTTTCTTTCCCTTTGGTTCTCACAGGGAGGGATGATTGCCTTGCTGCTTTCCATCTTGTGTCTGGTTATGATTCTCTACACGCGCCGGCGTTGGTGCAAGCGCCGTCGAGTGCCACAGCCCCAGAAGAGCGCCAGTGCTGAGGCAGCCAATGAAATCCACTACATCCCCTCGGTGCTGATTGGTGGCCACGGCCGCGAGAGTCTGCGCAATGCCCGGGTGCAAGGGCACAACTCCAGTGGGACACTGAGCATCAGAGAGACTCCAATCCTAGATGGTTATGAATATGACATTTCTGACCTGCGCCACCACTTACAGCGAGAATGCATGAACGGGGGTGAGGACTTTGCCAGCCAGATGACCAGAACACTGGATTCGCTACAAGGCTGTAATGAAAAATCAAGCATGGATCTAACCCCAGGTGGGATTTAGTCATAATCAGCATATATTTTTAACCTATACCTATATTATGCGATTGGTTAGGTTATTCAGCATGTGTTTAGACCATTATGTTTTGGTACCTTCGATGCACATCTTATTTGACCTAATTTCTCAATATGAAATGCTGGTATTTTGTTTTCAGCAAATATAATCCATCACTTTCCCATTGTCTCTAGCAAGGCTAATTTCTGGCTACACAATTTTTGAATTGCCGTGTTATTTGGCTGCATGCCAGTGGAAGGTGACTTAGAATAACATTAACTGTAATAAAGCAGTAAAGGAGGCATTTGCTTCAAGGACAACGTGGAAATAGTAGGCTAGTTAATGAATTTTAACTGTTACCAAAGAACATGAAAGGGCTTAAAGTTTACATTAGGGAATATTTAGTGATGTTTTCAGTGTGGTAAACAGAAATTTGGGTCAATCTTTCTGGAGCCAGGCCAGATTACTTGTTTTTATCAGCTTTTGTGTTTCAAGCAATTTTTTAAAAAAAATCAAAGATCTGGGCACAGACAGTTTCTGATGATATAACAGTTGATTGATGGAAAGACACATTTCTGCATTAGCTTCTGTCTCAATGCAATCATATTCAAGCTATTTGCTGTTGTGCAGTTGTTTCTTTTTTTTCCTGTGTTAAAACTGACATGGGAGCACTTGAGGTAAGTGGAGATCTCATGTGCCTGTTTTTGGGAGAGGAAAACTCTCACTGGCTTCCGCAGGTGTTTGTATGCATGTATGTGCTTCAGAGGATACAGAAGTATGAAGTAATACTTGCTTTAAGACTACCAGATTTCTGTTCCCATTTCATCTGAAGCAACTTCTAGAGCAGTGTTTTTCAACCTAGGCAACTTGAAGATGTCCGGACTTCAACTCCCAGAATTCCCCAGCCAGCAAATGCTGGCTGGGGAATTCTGGGAGTTAAAGTCCGGACATCTTCAAGTTGCCTAGGTTGAAAAACACTGTTCTAGAGATCCAGACTGAAGTGCTGCATAGCATTTATGCTTTGAACCTAACTAACCAAGGTTAGTTCCCTCTTCCCTCCTCTGTAAATGTTACAGTTTTGATTTGGTTTCTCTCTATCCCCATCTCTCATTCCGTTTTTTTTAAAGCCCTAATCATACAAGACCATCAATGTCACTGCTTTTGCTCTGTGAACAGTGAAAAATTTCAGCAGGAGTACCCATAACAATTTGATTCAATTTTTTGCAAAGCTGTTCCCACAGGAACTTTTGTCTAGCGTAATTCTTACTTTTAAGATAATCCTTTTGAATGCATTTATTGTTGGGATGTAGAGATATTGGGACAAAACTTCAAGCCTGCTCAAAACATACAGATGGTTGGTTACAGTAGAAGGATTTAACTTCTGTTGCCAGATGGTCTACATCTAAAGATGTTCCAAATATGAATGCTTGGATAGCGGGATATGAATATTTTATCCTTAATATTATTTTTCTTATTCTTTTTTTCCTTCTCCCCTTTTTGCCTCTTTTTCTCAAAGTTTCTACCTTCATTTTTTCTCCTTAGGCAGTGACAATGCCAAGCTCTCCTTGATGAACAAGTACAAGGATAATATCATTGCGACCAGTCCTGTGGACTCCAACCATCAACAGGCAACTCTGTTATCTCATACATCTAGCAGTCAACGCAAGCGGATCAATAACAAATCACGAGGTACCGTCTAGAGCTTTTTCCTGACAAGGGATGGGATGGGGCCGGGTGCAGTCTGTAAGGTGATTAAATAGATGGGCAACCTTGAGATAGATCTAAAGGTATACTTAGTCCATCTGTTTCCATCAATAGCTAGGAAACATGCAAGGTTTGTGTTTACACATCACATTAAGCCATGGAATCAAGAGATGCACCTTAGATTAGGCTGAGAGCCACAGTAGAATTTAAATGGTGTGCCTGGGGTTTTACTCAGAACCAGAGGGGGGGGGGGCAGGACTACAGATCAAAATACCATATTTTTTTTGAAAATAACACGCTCTGAAGTATAAGACGCATCAGATGCTGTTAAAATTGATGTGGCTTCCTGGAAGTATCCATTATTTTCTACTATTTAAAAGAAGATACAATAGAACTGGGCCTCTTCATTTATTTTAAAAAGCTTCTTCCGTTTGTTAAGTTGTCTAAAACAATAATAAAACAGTCTTTAAAAAATAAGTCTAATAATTTGAACATTCTGTAAGCATCTAATAATTTGAACATTCTATAGGGATTTATAGTTATTGACTTACCTCCTTGCAGCAAACAGCAAACAGCCTGTTTCAGTTTAGCCTGATCAGAAGGGGAAAAAATCTCCCTCTGCCTCCCAGCAATTTGCTTCCTTGCAGCAAACAACAAGTTTCACTTTCAATTTCAGTTTAAACACTCCCGATGATCAGCTGTTTCAGGCTGCAGGGATTGCCATTCGCAAGCCCCATTTTCCCCATTTGCTGCAAGGAGGTAAATTGCTGGGAGGGGAGCCAGTGGGTGGGTGGGGCTACATTCAGTTGTATAAGAAGCCAAATGTTCACCCTCTTTTAGGGGAGGGGAAGGTGCATCTTATACTCTGAAAAATATGGCTAATAACAATAATGAGATTGTATAAGTAATTACTTAACACAATTTTCTTCCACCTATGTGAACTTTTAGCTATTTTGCACATACTACCCATGCAATTATTTTGTTTTTAGAGGCATTCAGGATTGTACTGTTAAAACACATAGCAAGTTTGGTCAGTTTGCTGACTAACAGTTTCATCAGAGTCAGTTTAGTCTATTAGTTAAGGCAATTGACTAAAAAGTAAGAGACTGTGAGTTCAAGTCCCATCTTAGTTATGAAAGCCAGCTGTGTGACCTTGTGCCATATTCCCATCCCAATTACAGAGTTGTTGTAGGGAAAATAGGAGTAAGAAGAAAATTAGGTATATTCACTACCTTGATTTGCTTATTAAAATAATAAAGGAGGGAAAGAAAGAAAGAAAGAAAGAAAGAAAGAAAGAAAGAAAGAAAGAAAGAAAGAATTATAGGAAGTGTTCCATTCTTGTAAGAGCCTCCTTTTACTACCACTTTGCCTATCCCTGCAGTTTATTTACCTTTGCAAAGAGGAAGGGGAAACAGTCTGAGTAGTTGAAACAGCAACAGCTTACATAAAACAATCACTGTGCTGTTTTTCCTCCTAAAAATGGCTGTAGAGATGAGATGAGAATAGGAGAGAAAGGAAGATTATCTGAGAGCAGCAGGAAGTGAGTGGATGGAGCAATAGATTGAAAAAGCTGCCCATCCAACCTCAATTTGCAAACACCTCTTGTGTATTGTCAAGATGTGGTACTGACTAAGGAATTTACGGGGCTTCATGAAAGCCTTGAGACATTCATGTGGTCTGTAGTTTGTCTACTTGTATTTTAATATCATATGTCAACCCAGACTTTGGTTAGATAGTTGAATTCTAGTTAAATAATTAGATACTCTAACTATGGCCTGGTATGTGAGCCTATTGAATGGAAAAGGATGAGCAGAAAAGGTTTCAAAATCTTCAGCTTGTCATTTCCCAGGCCCCTATGACTGTTCTTAAGATGCTTTTTCACTTGCTGGAAAAAAATATAGGTGTTAAAATGACAACTGAAGAAGGGTTGAAGGAGCTGAAATTATGAGAAAGAAAAAGTTAAGGGCCACTTTACAACAATCCTTGTTTTTTTCGTTGCTTCAAAAAAGAAGAGTGAAACAGGAGGAAAAACCAATTACCGTAGTGACACACTGGAATATAAGAGGCATCAAGGTTTTGAAGAGGCAAATTTTAAAAAAGTAGGTAGGTAGATAGAGGGATACAGAGGGGGGGAGAGAGAGAGAACTACAGTAGGTAGGTAGGGAGAGAGAGAGGGTAATTAGGTAGGTAGGTAGGTAGATAGGTAGATAAAGGGATAGAGAGAGAAATAGAGATAGAGAAATAGAGTAGGAGGGAGAGAGAGGGGGGTAGGTAGGTAGGTAGGTAGAGGGATAGAGAGAGAAAAAGAAAGAGAGAGAGAAATACAGTAGATAGGTAGGGATAGAGAGAGAGTAGGTTGGTTGGTAGGTAGAGGGATAGATGATAGATAGATAGATAGATAGATAGATAGATAGATAGATAGATAGATAGATAGATAGAAAGAAAGAAAGAAAGAAAGAAAGAAAGAAAGAAATACAGTAGATAGGTAGGGATAGAGAGAGAGAGAGTAGGTTGGTTGGTAGGTAGAGGGATAGATAGATAGATAGATAGATAGAGAGAGAGAGAGAGAGAGAGAGAGAGAGAGAGAGAGAGAGAGAGAGAGAGAGAAATACAGTAGATAGGTAGGGAGAGAGAGAGTAGGCAGGTTTGTAGGTAGATAGAGGGGGGAGATAGAGAAATACAGTAGAAGGGGGAGAGAGAGTAGGTAGGTAGGTAAGTAGTTAGGTAGATAGAGAAATACAGTAGGGAGGGAGGGAGAGAGAGTAGGCAGGTATGTAGGTAGATAGAGGGGGGAGATAGAGAAATACAGTAGATAGATGGGGGGAAAGGGAGAGTAGGTAGATAGGTAGGTAGGTAGGTAGGTAGGTAGGGGAGAGAGAGAGAGAGAGAGAGAGAGAGAGAGAGAGAGAGAGAGAGAGAGAGAGAGAGAAATACAATAGGTAGGGAAGGAGAGAGAGAGAGTAGGTAGGTAGGTAAATGTTTCCAGGTGTATTTATCCATGTGCTGGAGAAGGAAATCGCTGACAATCTGCAGCACCTAAGACTTTGTTTCTGCTGGCACAGCACTTGATCAATGTAATTCTCATTAATCAGTTAAAGAGCTTTCCAAAAGGTGGAAAACCCTTTTTGCACTCTGCAAACCTCCCCAAAATGGCACATTTTTTGCAAAAGCAGGCCCGTTGTTTTTTTTTTAAAAAAGGCATAGGTAGCCTTGGGGGGGAGCTTGCAGAGTGCTCCTGGGGGGGGAGTGATGGGGCCAAAAATGAGCAAAAAATGGCCCATTTTTTCACGAGAACAAGGCCATTTCTTGTCAAAAAAATTGCATGCATAGCTTTATGGAGGCATATAGAGTGCTGCTGGGGCCTGGGGGGGCAAGAAATGGCCCATTTTTTGCTCATTTCTGCCCTCCCCAGCCCCCAGGAGCTCTCTGAAAGCCTCCATCAGGGTATGCATGGCCATTTGGGTAAAGTGGGCGGGGCTTTGGGAGGCAAAAATCCTGTATTCGATGTATAAGACGCACCCAGATTTTCAACCTCTTTTTTGAGGAAAAAAGGCGCGTCTTATACTCTGAAAAATACGGTACTCTGGCAACAGGCAGATTGATAATCAAAACCAACCAGAAGCATATATAAAACCCAGTCAAATTTCAATAGAAGTCTGCGCCTCTCTGCTCTTCTTTATTGTCCAGCCTTTTGGTTCTACCACAAATGCGCGAACGACAAAAGCGCGCCTGACTAAACCGCGGTGACAAAACCACGCCGACAAAACCGCGCCGACGAATGAGCGCTGAAGCGCGACGACAACAGCGTGACGACAGAAGCGCGCTGTAACCCTAACCCTAAACCTAACCCTAAACTAACCCTAAACTAACCCTAAACCTAACCCTAAACCTAAACCTTACCTTAACTTAAATCACGCTTCTGTCGGCACGCTTTTGTCGGCGCGCTGTTGTCGGCGCGCTTTTGACATCGCGCTTTTAGCGCCGCGGTTTTGTCGGCGCGCTTTTGTCGTTCGCGCATTTGTCGGGTCATGCAGCCTTTTCCCCTGTGAGACATTGCATAGTAGTTCTGTCCCATACAGTCTCATCTGGAAGCCAAGCAAGGATTTTTACTGCTGTAGGTCCTAATGACAGAATACGAATTTTATTGACAAGATGCTTGGTGCTGAGCGTCTTACCCTGCTCAACTGGCAGAGTTGATGTCTTGAGTTTCTCTGAGAACTTCATCACAAACATCCCGGGAACCTTAGGCATTCATGTCAAGTCTATTATTGACTCAGTATATGTTGCAGTCATATTTTTATGCTGGTTTTTAGAATACGGCTGATTGCTAGTGGTTGCTGGGTTGAGTGCCTTTTGTCACGAATGAGTCATTTTAGGTGAGAAATAGAGCCGAGGTGGCGCAGTGGTTAAATGCAGCACTGCAGGCTACTTCAGCTGACTGCTAGATCAGCTTTTCAGCGGTTCAAATCTCACTGGCTCAGGGTTGACTCAGCCTTCCATCCTTCCGAGGTGGGTAAAATGAGGACCCAGATTGTTGTTGGGGGCAATATGCTGACTCTCTGTAAACCGCTTAGAGAGGGCTGAAAGCCCTATGAAGCGGTATATAAGTCTACTGCTATTGCTATTGCTATTGCAATATGCTGACTCTGTAAACTGCTTAGAGAGGGCTGAAAGCCCTATGAAGCGGTATATAAGTCTAACTGCTATTGCTATTGCTATTGCTAATTGATCTGGACAAACTGGATATTGAGATATAAAGAAGCTAAGAGGTTCCTGAACATTCTGGGGCATTTTCTTAGAGCATTAGATGGCAATTCTGCCACAGTTCCAATCTCACTCACTGTACGATAGTGAGCACTTTTTCTACGTATGGGTTGCCCAAAAGCCACTTAATTTAACTGAAGAACTCGAGGCACAAATTGGTTGATGGGTGGTTTAAGTTCAATAACAGTGACTATCCAGAACTTAATAGAATATAAATGCAGTAAATCATCTCTTCAAATAATACAATACAATACAATACAATACAATACAATACAATACAATACAATACAATAGCAGAGTTGGAAGGGACCTTGAAGGTCTTCTAGTCCAACCCCCTGCCTAGGCAGGAAACTGTTTCAGACAAATGGCTATCCAACATCTTTTTAAAGACTTCCAGTGTTGGGGCATTCACAACTTCTGGAGGCAACTTCTGTTCCACTGATTAATTGTTCTAACTGTCAGGAAACTTCTCCTCAGTTCTAAGTTGCTTCTCTCCTTGATTAGTTTCCACCCATTGCTTCTTGTTAGATCAACAAATAGATAGATTAACAAATGGACAGCTCAGGGCATACAACTGTACCTTTTGCATGGAAATGGTTAGAGTGAAGAGGATTTGACTTTGCTATCACCGATGCATCTTCCAAGAACTGCCTAGCCCAGTTTCTTGGGTGCTAACAGAACAGGTGTGTGGCTTGGATCATCTCCTTGATGCAGGTCAGCCACTAGAGGACAGTTGGACTCACCAATATTCTAGCTGCAACCCTACCTTGATTGAGATGCCTCAGCCTCTGTGAGCTGCATCATAATAACTTCTTATCTGGATCATGTCATGTAAGAGTTACCCCTAAAGATACTCCAGTGTTGTGACTCAGCAGAGGTCTTCTGTGAGTCTTTTCAGGATGCAAGGTCAACGATGCAGCTGGGGCTCGTTAGTGGGGTTCTGGTGATAAAAGAATGGACAGTGCCACGCCCTGGTTGCAGGAGTCAACGTTCGTTCCTTGGTTCGTGCAACATTGATTGATCATCGGTCGTGGTTTATGTAAGGTACACTTGGAGAAGTGCTTTGTTTCCTGTAACCCTGATTCAAGGCTACACTTGGAGAAGTGCATTGCTTGTAAGAGTTTTTGTTTTGTATTCTGTTATCTGCTTGAAAGAGACTTTATTTCTGTTTATTTTGGGGCTCGCAGCCAGTCTGAGCCGAGAACTGATAAAGAGAGTTCCTTTTAAGTTTGTTTGCCTGTCGTCTGTTATCGAGCCGAGAAGGAGGGACAGAACACTCCAGTAACAAAATGTAGCTGCCGAATTTTAAATTAGCTGGCTAAGTGGGCTCATATAATGCTGCATCCAAATAAGCAGCAAATTATTAATAAAGTGCCTCTGGTGGGGCATGGTCCAGTCACAATTAAAATTAACAAGTAAAACTAAATCTAATAACAAAAAATGATTAAAAAATAACACTTCTGTCTATGTCCCAATCATCTAACTTGACTAGGAAGATTTATAACAAATCATCTATCATCTGTCTTTACCAACTGCCATTCTCAGTATCTATTCACAGCCACTTCTACCAGTCAATCTGCTTTATTAAATGAGTATGTTTTCAAAACTTTTCTTAAATCTATCCAAAGATGTATGAGCCAGAGTAGAGAGAGAAAATGTTTGTCTGTCCATTATATTTTAAAATATTGTCCAAGAATCAATCTGCTGTAGAAACGACTTGTGGTTCTGTTTGTGGGCTTGGCTCATAAAATGGTGATGAGACACTCAACCATTTCAATGGCAAAACCCCAGTGTTGGAATTATGTATTGTGAGATGACTATTGCGTTCTTTGGAAAAAATACACACCGGTACATCCTAAGCATTTATAGAGAGACAACTGGTCTATAAACACCAGACTGATTTGGCTATAATCTGCTTTCCTATTTTTTTTTAAATCAAAACAATGTTTCTTTTAATCTCTGTACTTATTGCTGGCTTTAACTGTGCTGACTGGATTTGAGATTTCTTTTCCTCTTTTCTTTTAGACCATATATATTCTCTGGTACTTGTACTTGTACTTGACGCCTCTTCACCCATCGTGGGTATAGGCGACTTCCATGGAAATTTGACGCCATTACGGCGATCCATGGAAGCTGTTTCGGCTGGATATACCCAAGGGGACGCCAGTCCCAAGGGTCGACAGAGCCCAATTGGTGGGAACGGGGGGCACCACGTGAAGGCCGGGTTGTCGTTTGATAGTTGAGAGGCTTTGCAATAAGCGTTGCAATGTATATTTTGCGCATCAACTATCCTTGCCCGCCCTATTCTCTGGTAGGAAGGAAATTAAATAAATGAGATATACCTGCGCTGTAAAGAGGTGAGAATGCGTGGTGGGATACAAGAATAGCTAATATATGTTGTTGTTTTTTGTCTTTGTTTTTCAACCTAGCTGGTTCAGCATTTCTGAACCCTGAAGGAGATTCTGGGACAGAAGCAGACAATGACCCCCAACTGGCCTTTTACACAGACCCATCACGGAGCAGGCGGCGCAGTAGAGGTAAGCAGCACCATGAGCAAGGAGTAGCAAGTACATTAACAAGAATGTGGAATGGCTAATGGGATTATGGTGCTAGAGGTCCTTCAAGACTAAGCATGTCTCTCAGAATATTTTAATCACGTGTCTTTTGTGCATGCTTAAATAACAGTAAGTCCTTCCCTCCTGTATTTTCTCATTATGGGACAAGCAACACTGTTCTGACCCCCCTCTTTGCTTGTTCAGAAATGACAGCCACACACAGTTTGCAAAGGAATGTCTTTATCAGTCCCGGCTTTTGCTGGCTGCGAGCCCAAAATAAACATAGATAAATTCTCTGGCAAAAAGTTAAACAGCAAATGCAAAAACAAACTCTCACAGCAAACCAGGTTTATATAAAGCAAATCACTTATCCAAGTGCTTCTTGGAATCATGAACATGAACTAGAACAGGAGCAGAACGGAATTCACGAACCAACGAAGGACGTTGACTTCTGCAACTAAGGCGTGGCACCATCAGTCTTTTATCAACAGGAGGAGATCCTTAACGAGCCCCAGCTGCTTGTTATCTTCTCCTGTGAGCATCCTGAAACCACTCACAGAAGATTTCTGTGTCAGTCTGATAGCAGCTCCAAAGGCTCCCACCGAGCCACAACACAACACTATCCATTATCCATTGATATTAATATTAGTTAACAATTTTTAAAAAAATCTTTGCATTTGTTCACTCCCAATGCTATGGAGAAGAAGTGGATAATTCTGCCTTTCTTCAGTTGCATGAGTTGATAAGCAAAGGTTTCCTCGGACAGGGAAAAAAGCACCACTCAAGGGTAAAATGGATATAAGCTTAAAAACAAAAACAGAAACAGAAAATCCTGAATAATTTGGAAAGCCTAAATAATTTGAAGCCTTTCTTTTAAAAAAGGACTCCCAGCAGAACTGACACAATCCGTCTATTTTCCAGACCAATAAACACATTTCTTTGATAGATTTCTCTCTGCATGAGCTGCTTGGATGAGATCTCTAAAAAGACACCAGCCCTGTTTGCATGTTATGCATCCCTAAGGCACTTAACCGCACTGTCAAGGAGTTGGTTGTCATGGAGAAACTAACCCATTAAAAGAATGGAGGAGGAAGGAGTGATTAAATATTTTTAAAAAGTATACATGTTTTCCTTTGAACCAGGATCCTTTCTGGCTAGGCACTATACATGGAGGCTCTCCCATTTAGTAACTTGAAGACTGACCCCGTGTAAAAAAAAAAATCAGAAGCACCTAAAAGTATGCTAAGTATTTGGTATCTCTCAAGCAGATGCATTTTCGTTGCTTTCTATTGTAATAACGAGGTGGCGCAGTGGTTAGAGTGCAGCACTGCAGGCTACTTCAGCTGACTGCAGTTCTGCAGTTCGGCTGTTCAAATCTCACCGGCTCAGGGTTGACTCAGCCTTCCATCCTTCCGAGGTGGGTAAAATGAGGACCCGGATTGTTGTTGGGGGCAATATGCTGACTCTGTAAACCGCTTAGAGAGGGCTGAAAGCCCTATGAAGCCGTATATAAGTCTAACTGCTATTGCTATTGCTATAACTGGGCAGAAACGGAAACTGCTCTGTTATGTTTGGATGCCCCAAAAGCAGCTGGCCAAATAGTGACATAGATAATATCCTGTTCTGGGATTATCCAAGGAAATGTACCAAAGATTCTGGGTTGGTTCTACAGACTGATTGCATTGAATGAAAGTTAACCTGGATTCCCTTTGGGGAAAGGTGTAAGACACAGCTCTACGTTATTTGCAAATAAATAAGAGCCGAGGTGGCGCAGTGGTTAGGGTGCAGTACTGCAGGCCACTTTAGCTGACTGTGATCTGCAGCTCAGCAGTTCAAATCTCACCGGCTCAAGGTCGACTCAGCCTTCCATCCTTCCGAGGTGGGTGAAATGAGGACCCGGACTGTGGGGGCAAGTTGCTGACTCAATTTGCTAAAAAATTTGTAAACCGCTTAGAGAGGGCTGAAAGCCCTATGAAGCGGTATATAAGTCTAATAAATAAATAAAATAAATATTATGTGTCAAACTTTGTAAGGGTGGCAAATCCAAAAAACTGGAACCAATTCGTTTTCTAAAACGGTAGGGTAATGTAGCAAAATCTTGAAAGCCCAGCAAAATAGTTGTTCTGTACAATTGATGTAATTAAGGCAAATTTACTCTGAATTTCCTTCTTAAGTTTTTCCCTTTCCTGGATTCAAAAATCGCTTCTGCTATTCCTCTGTTTCCTTTCTTAACTATCTTTCTGCCTTTTCTGTATTTACAAGGTCTGTTGAGGCATTCCATCACCTTATGCTAGCTATCTGGAGAAATATGTGTTGACTTTTTCCGGCAAATATGCTACAAATCAAATTCAAGATATCAGTGATCCCTAGCTGGTCAAGTCTTCAATGCACTATTTTGAGGAGATTGGTTTTTGTCTTTAATCTTCCATCATATTGCCCATTTAACATTTTATCTGTGATTGAGCAAAGGTAGAGACAGTAAGACATATTATTTTCTTTTGCTAACCATGTAGGAATCTAGACCTTAATTTAATTATAGTACTTTTATTTTAGTGATAAACCAGGCAGGTCAGAGGAATGATATGTGCCTTCTCTTCTGTCAGGCTACGTTCTAGCAATTTCTGAGATAGTAGTTGAGAGTCATGCCATTCCTTTTATGATTTTTATTACTCTCAGTGAGGACTCAAAACAATTCAATCAACTCCCTGGTTACTTTGTGCTGAATTGTCTCATCTCTTTTCTTTCTCTTTCATGTTTTGTTTTACCTCTTATGCTGGCCTAAGGCTGCAATAAAATAACTCAATAAAGAAAGATCCAAAATGCAGACGCAGTGCAGAATAAGAGACAGATAGGCAAGCATTGTTGACACTCAATGATATTACATTATGGCCTACCTGGTGCTTGAGGGAGTCATAATAACCTTGACCTGTGAGGGATAGAAATCTTTTTAAGGCTCTCCTAGAACGTATACAAGCAGTCCTCATTCAGCAACTACCTCATACAGTAATAGTTTGCAGTTACGATGGTGATGAAAAAATAACTTTGGGACCAGTCCTCACATTTACAACGTTTGCAGCAGTGGTGGGTTTCAAAAATTGTTCGAACCTACTCTGTGGGTGTGGCCTCCTTTGTGGGAGTGGCTTGCCGCCCATGTGACCGGATGGGAGTGGCTTGCCACCCATGTGACCGGATATGAAGATGCCGACGACACTTGTCAGAACCACCTTAAATTACCTCACACACAGCACTGGCATGCATAAGAATATGACGTAAACTTGTTTTTTAAAAGGCATCTTTGGTTTGCATTAAAACAACTTCAACACACGCAATGTTCTGATTGCACCACAAACGCAGTAGTCATCCTTACCTTTCACAGAGGCACTGAGTTTTATAAATAGGAGCATGAGAGTGTAGAATAATCATATCCAAGGACCAGTGGTGGGTTTCAAAAATTTTTGGAACCTCCTCTGTAGGTGTGGTTTGCTTTCCGGGTCCACTGGTGGAACCTCTTCTAACCGGTTCGGTAGATTTGATGAACCGGTTCTACCGAATAGGTGCGAACTGGTAGGAACCCACCTCTGGTTTGCAGATGCGCGAAGCAAAGGGAAGCTGAAATAAAGTCAGAAGCATAGTTGCAGTTTCACTTAGTGACTTCTTCACTTAATGACTCTGTGTGGACACTGAACAAGGATGACCTGTATTTTCTATGTTTTGTGAGGAAGAGCAGGGATTTAAAAGAAGTTATTTGTTGAAACCGAATACAGCTTCGCTATTAATTTCAGCACTGATATAGCCCCTCTCACATTCAGGTTAGTTCGGGTAGATGTAATTATTTGGAATCATATATTGAAGGTAAGAAGTAGAGGTGTCACATTGTGTTTTTCAGACACTGCTTAGCATAATACATATTAAGCAGAAGATAAGTTTACATAGCTGTGCAACAAAATATATTAGCCACTAGGCTACATCTGTGATCAAAACTGTAGAAAAAATAATACGGTTGTTTTTGAATATATAATTATAATAATATTACTCATACAGATTATGCCTTTCCTGTTTTAACAAGGGGATTTGAAACTGTTGAGATATCAATGAATAATACGATTATAAGCATTCTGATTTATCCTTTCCAAGTGCAGTCCTTTGTTGTTGTTTTTTAATGGTTGATTCAGTCTATTCATGGACAACCATGTGCTCTACATGGGGCAGCCCTTGAAGAGCATTCGGCGACTTCAGCTTGTCCAGAATGCAGCCGCGCGAGCGATCGTGGGTGCACCTCGGTTCACCCACGTAACACCTATCCTCCGCGAGCTGCACTGGCTGCCTATTGGTCTCCGGATACGCTTCAAGGCGCTAGTCGTCACTTATAAATGCCCTTCATGTTATTGGACCTGGGTACTTGAGAGACCGCCTGCTGCCAATTACCTCCACCAGACTGATTAGATCCCACAGATTAGGCCTCCTCCAAATTCCATCCACCGGCCAGTGTCGACTGGTGATTACCCGGAGGAGAGCCTTCTCTGTGGCTGCTCCGACCCTCTGGAACAAGCTCCCCGTGGAGATTCGAACCCTCACCACCCCCCAGGCCTTCCGCATAGCCCTTAAAACCTGGCTGTTCCGACAGGCCTGGGGCTAAAGAATCGTTGCCCCTATCTCGAATGGTATGATTGTTGTGCTTTTAAATTACGTATTGTTTTGTGTTGTTGTCAAATTGTCTGTATCCCCCTTGTTTGAGTTGTGAGCCGCCCTGAGTCCCCTTGGGGAAAGGGGTGGCATACAAATGAAATAAACAACAACAAACAACAAACAACAAACAAAAATCTCCTTGCTGAAAGACAAAATAATTTTGCATTATCCCAGCTCAGGCACCAGATTGGAAAAGATTAATATAGATTATATGTATGAATCCACAAATGATTTCAGGGAAGAAAATTACCTAGGAAAGCAGTGTTGTCACTGTTTCAAGCTTTTACCTTCTGGAGCCTTTCAGCTCTCCACTGATGTGGTCAAGGATACATTTTTGGGCAGGACAACAGGGATGGGTTCCTGCCAGTTCTAACCTCTTCTATAAAAGAGGTTCCACAAATCTACTACAGTGCCGTTTAGAACCGGTTCCAGCTCCCTCCCCCTGTCACCCGTCCGCACATCATCAAGATGAAGAGCGAGAGGAGGAATTCTGGGAGTTGAAGTCCACAAGTCTTAAAGCTGTCAAGTTTGAACACCCCTGGGGTTTTATTTCTAAAGGGTTAGGGGTGCAAGGGTCTTGTAACTTGACAGCTTTAAGACTTGCGTGCTTCAAATGCCAGAGTTTCTGAGCCAACATTTTGGTTGCTAAGCAAGAGAGTTGTTAAGTGAGTTTCACCACATTTTACAAGTTGGCCACACCCACCCAGTCACATGACCGGCAAGCCACTCCCACCCAGTCACATGGCCAGCAAGCCACTCACACAAAGCAGGCCACACCTACAGAAGAGGTTCTAAAAAAATTTGAAATCCACCATTGCAGGACAAGCAGTATATGATTCTTTTGACTCAGAAAGTACCCAGTTTTAGTTATCTGGAAGCCAGCCATCTGCCCATCAGGATTTCAAGAACTTTCTCATTTTTGGAGAAGAGATTATGCATGGGAGGTATTTAGGCAGAAATCTGGTTTCTGTGCTTAAAAACCTTATCTAAATATCTATGGCATCTCTCTCTCTCTCTCTCTCTCTCTCTCTCTCTCTCTCTCTCTCTCTCTCTCTCTCTCTCTCTCTCTCTCTCTCTCTCTCTCTCTCTCTCTCTCTCTCTCTCTCTCTCTTATCTATCTATCTATCTATCTATCTATCTATCTATCTATCCCCATCTCACAGAAGCAACTCTGGACATTGTATAAGAACATGATTATCTTAAGAGCTGTAAGGTCAAGATCTAAAAAACATCAATGGAATTGCAATATTTTTCTAATGATATTATTAAATTGCCATTGTTAGCCTTGTCAGTAGTTTGACTGTCCTGAAATTGGCATTATAGAGTATCATTACATGATTAGATAAAATGTAACTATAAAGCAGAATATTTGGACTATTAATACATTAAATTTTGATGAGTACATGTGCATATATACCCCAAAAGATAGAAACGGGGAGTCTATAAGTGTAGTTCTACAGATCTAGGTTCAAACATTTATTACCTATTAAGACATGGGAGAGAAGAGATAGAGTGTTCACCACTGTTATTAAGAATCTCCTCATATGTGTATTCAAGTGCTTTAGAATAAGGATTTAGAATAGGTTCTTATAAAAGAAACAGAGTAGTGATAGGGAACAGTTTGGGAATAAGAAGATGTTGACGATGATTTGACAGCATAAGAAGATGCTATCACAGGACTGAGTAAAGAAGAGTAAAGCCAAAAAAAACTATTGCTAGATATATTCCTGGTATTTCAAATATTACACAGTATTTTTTTAACTGAAAGGCAATAAAGTGAACACTAGAAGAGTAAGGTTTTTAAATATTAGATATATTGAAAAGAAATGTAAGCTAAGTAATCAAAACCATGGTAGACTGGAGCTGAACCAACAAAGACTTTATAGATTTCTTATTATTTTTATTTTTCAATTTGTTTTTCAATTTTATTGACATTTGTATGCTGCCCACTCCCAGAGGGACTCTCGGCGGCTCACAGGCAAGACAAAAAACATATATATAGAAAAGTTAAAAAAATAAGAATACAATGGTTAAAATTTCACACCATGCACACTGTTAGAGTGGGGCTGGATACGATCAACAGCCCCAGGCCTGCCGGAACAGCCAGGTCTTAGCAGCTTTACGGAAGGCCGGAAGAGTAGTAAGGGTCCGGATCTCAATGGGAAGATCGTTCCATAGGGCCGGACCAGCTACAGAGAAGGCCCTCCCCTGGGGAGCCGCCAACCGACATTGACCGGCCGACGGCACCCGGAGGAGGCCAATCTGTGTGATCTTATTGGTCGCTGGGAGGTAAATGGCAGGAGGCGGTCTCTCAGGTAGCCAGGTCCTGAACCATGTAGGGCTTTAAAAGTAATGACATTTATAAGTAACTGAAGGTGGCAAACTTACTAATACTCCTTCCTCCTCCTATTTTCCATACAAGGACAACTCTGTGAGATGAGTTAGGCTGAGAGAGGGTGACTGGCCCAAGATCACCCAGCTAGGTTTCATGCCTAAAGTGGGATTAGAACTCACAAGTCTTCTGATTTTTAACAAAGGAATTAAAGCACAGATTTACAAAATTAGTAACTTCTCATGAGTTGTAATGGAAACTAGTATGATGATAGTAAAGACATGATGAATAATTATGGTAATGTAACTCCTGAATGAAGAAGAAATCAGAATATGGGATTGCGGAAAGTTCTAGAAGAGTTATCAAGAATGAGAGGTAGCTGAGTGAACATTTGAAATTTGGTAGGGTGCAGTGGTGGGTTTCAAAAATTGTTGGAACCTACTCTGTGAGTGTGGCCTCCTTTGTGGGAGTGGCTTGCCACCCATGTGACCAGATGGGAGTGGCTTGCTGCCCATGTGACCTGATATGAAATTATGAATTAGTACTTAGGTCGGTCCAAGTAGCTGTTCAGAAGTTAGTGGTTAGAAGCAATCGTAAAGCAAAATATGGAATTAAAACCAGAAATATTTTGTTGGCTATTTGAAAGGGAGTATAATATATGTTTAATTTTACACATGTTAGCAGCTGCTGGAATTGTGTTTGCACAACAGTGGAAAAACAGAGATATGTAAATGAATAAATATTACAATGTGCAGGAATAAATAAATTGACAATTAAAATCAAGAAGGCTTTGAATACTTTTTCACGTGGGATTGGTTTTAGCAATTGCCAACTAACAGAAAGAGAAATTAGAAATCCAAAAGTATGAAAGAAAACACCAATTATGTAAAGAAAGGTCCCTAAAATGTATAAGGAAATATTACTAGATCATTATTAATGCGTAGATAACTGCGGAACATTACACACCCACCAGTAGTAGGTTTCAAAAAATTTTGGAACCTCTTCTGTAGGTGTGGCCTACAGAAGAGGTCCACTGGTGGAACCTCTTCTAACTTGTTTCAGTAGATTTGATGAACCAGTTCTACCAAATAGGTGCGAACTGGTAGGAACCCACCTCTGGTAGGGTGGCAGCATTCTCCTCTCCACAATCCTGAAGGGATCTCTACAGCTCTTCAGCTATAATAGTATGTACTACTAAGGTGTACTGTACATAAAAGGTAGCAGCATAAAAAAAATGTTAAGCCCTATTTGCCCTATAAAGAAAATATTTGAGATGCTGATTGTAAAAGAAACATCAGGTCAAGGCAAGGGCAGCATACAAAGAGTGAGCAATAACAGAAACAGAATGAACATGAGAAAACATTGTTACTGCCACTGGGTCAGAGTGGGTTCCTACCAGTTCTCACCTATTCGGTAGAACCGGTTCGTCAAATCTACCGAACCGGTTAGAAGGGGTTCTACCAGTGGACCCGGAAAGCAGGCCACACCTACAGAAGAGGTTCCAAATTTTTTTGAAACCCACCACCATCCTTGGATATGATTATTCTACACTATCATGCTCATATTTATAAAACTCAGTGCCTCTGTGAAAGGTAAGGATGACTACTGCGTTTGTGGTGCAATCAGAACATTGCGTGTGTTGAAGTTGTTTTAATGCAAACCAAAGATGCCTTTTAAAAAACAAGTTTACCTCATATTCTTATGCATGCCAGTGCTGTGCCTGAGGCAATTTAAGGTGGTTCTGACAAGTGTCGTCGGCATCTTCATATCCGGTCACATGGGTGGCAAGCCACTCCCATCCGGTCACATGGGTGGCAAGCCACTCCCACAAAGGAGACCACACCCACAGAGTAGGTTCGAACAATTTTTGAAACCCACCACTTCACTGGGTGGTAGGTTGAAGGGGGGGGGGTTAAGTCTCAGCTTCATTTGCCTTATATGGTTGCTCTGTTTACCATAGTTCTGTAACCACCCACTCCAGGTAACAGAAGCAGACCATGATTTTTCCCTTTATGTTAAAAAAAAATCCTGCTCAGCGCATTTGTTTTGAAACTCGTCCGTTTTCATTGATTTATTTTTTTGCAAGGAATTCATTTGACTTTCAGCTTTTACCACAGATGCATCCTTTAGGTGGCTGGCTAAAACACATACGCAAACAGTCCCCTCAAATTCACATTCCATATGGCCTGAGGCCGTATAAACAAGCGGCTAAGCATAAGAGCTTTTCTGTGGCTTCAGATTTTACGTGCTACCCTCACAGCATCTCCGAGCGCTGCTTCTGCCTGGATGGGATGTCATACTGGCTGTCAAGAGAGAGTTGATGGCAAAATGCCTTGACACCCGGGGAGGTGTAAAGAGGCTGCCACTCAGGGAAGCATGGCTGAGACAAGAATAGATTCCATTTGGAGAAAGCAAGAGGACTGAAGCAGTCTGCGGAGTATCATTAATTACTCTGGGGAACCTGATGTCTACGCACTTGTGGGCTGGTAATGAGGGATACTGCTGTTCACAGCCACCAATTAGGGTGCAGGCTCTAAACTGACACTGCGTCAAGAAATTGCCCAGCTCTATTTCTAAATCTACACAAACGAGCAAGGCTGTTTCTCACATGCCTTCCCTCCCACCCCACCCACCCCAAATAGAATGATTATATTTCACCTCGGTCTTCTGACCTCCCTTCGCCGTCCAGGAACGAATGCCAAAACAAACGTAAAAGAGAATGTTTTTAATCAGCCCAGACTCTCGTTGGCTGCAAGCCCAAAATAAAGAAAGAGATAAGCACTCTGGCAGTAAATCCTACAAACCTAAGCAGCAATGCAAACACCACTTCTCCAAGTTGGTTTCTCTTAATCGTGAACGTTGACTTCTGCAAGAAGGGCGTGGCACAAGCAGTCTCTTTTATAATCAGGAGAGGATCTTAATAAGCATCAACTGAGTGTAATCATCTCCTATAATTGCGCAGTTGTTCCTGCCGCTGAGTAGCCCTTCGACAGCGTGCATCCTGAAACAACTCACAAGTGTTTTCCTGATCACTCCCTCTGATCCAAGGCTCCAGCGACACCTGGTGGCCAACCAGTCTCTCCTTGCCCTGCTCGGAGTCGGCACCCTGTCCAGGGTCCTCCACCTCCTCCAGGGCCTACTCATAAGACCCCTCGCTGTCAGAGTCTGGCGGCAGCTCCAACGGCTCCTGCCGGGCCACAACACCTCGGTATCTGCACCTCTTTCTGCTGAATGGTTGGGACCCTATAAAGACCCCATGAAGAGCCATTGCACTAGCCCAGGGCCTTGATTCATAAAAGGCTCCACCAAGAGCCATTGTGCTAGCTCAGTATTGTGGCCTGTGGGAGATGCACATCTGGATTCCACTGACTTCTTTTTCTTACTGTTTTAGTGGGTTCGCCTAGAAGTCCTGTTAGCAAGACAACTCTGACTCTCATCAGCATCACCAGCTGTGTCATTGGTCTGGTCTGTGCTTCTCATGTGAGTTGCCCACTTGTGGTCAAGATAACACTTCATGTACCGGAGCATCTTATTGCTGATGGTAAGTCACTCTTCTAGTTCTCTTGCCACTTCTACTGTCAGATCAGTATTAGGTGTAACATGAATGTTAATGTTTGTTACTAGAGCATACTGTGAAACTTTGACATATATTTGCACATTGGTCAGGTAAAAAAGAACTATTTTTGACTATCTTTCTCGTTGGCTTTTGCCTACAGCATGTAACAACAGTGTAACGTCTTCATTAGCTTTCATTAATCAGGCATATTTTCTGGGATTGCAGTTTCCAGGATTTCTACTTTTAACTCAGACTGAAAATTCTGCATGTTGCAATCCTGACACATCTGGAAAGCACGAAATTGGACAAAGCTAACATCCTCCAAACCTATTGGCTATTTATCCTTTCCCATTAGTTGTAGACCTGGGTACTTGAGAGACCGCCTGCTGCCAATTACCTCCACCAGACCGATTAGATCCCACAGATTAGGCCTCCTCCGAATTCCATCCGCCGGCCAGTGCCGACTGGCGACTACCCGGAGGAGAGCCTTCTCTGTGGCTGCTCCGACCCTCTAGAACGAGCTCCCCGTGGAGATTCGAACCCTCACCACCCTCCAGGTCTTCCGCAAAGCCCTTAAAACCTGGCTGTTCCGACAGGCCTGGGGCTAAAGAACCGTTGCCCCCGTCTCGAATGGTATGACTGTTGTGTGTTTTAAATCATGCATTGTTTTGTGTCGTTTTTAATTTTGTCTGTATCCCCCCTTCCCTGGTTTGAGTTGTGAGCCGCCCTGAGTCCTCTTCAGGGGAAAAGGGCGGCATATAAATAAAATAAACATTCAAACATTCAAACAAACATATATACGTGAATATAGTCATGAATAAATCCATAAAGAATAGATTAGAATTTCAAATGGCCATCCTGTATTTGTTTATTGCATTTCCCTGCCTCCTGACAGGGTGAATTCTATTCTAATTAGTACAAATCCTAAAACATCTTACAAAGATCAGTAGCATGGCTGCATCTACTCTCAGACATACAATTTAAGAAGGACACTATTCCAAGAAAAAGAATGGGAGGGAAGGAAGATTTCTACATAAAGTTGTACAGAAATATTCATACTCAAAGCCTGGCTAGAGTAGAAATGGTACGTTCCCTGTTCTATTCATGTTGCCTCCGGAAAACTATATGAAATATGTATCTGGGGGAGGCTTCATTTGCAATGAAGGTTATGGTTACCTGAAATTGAAATTTAATAAATTTGTATGCCGCCCAATCCTGGGCGGCTTACAGAGACAAGATAAAAAGTTAAAAATTAGGAATAAAAAGATACAGTTTTTAAAAATAACACACCATCCATTCTGTCTAGATGGGCCTGGACATTGTTCAGCAGCCCCAGGCCTGCCGGAACAGCCAGGTTTTGGTGGCTTTTCGGAAGGCCGAGAGAGTGGGAAGGGTCCGGATCTCTGTGGGTAGATCATTCCACAGGGCTGGAGCAGCTACAGAGAAGGCCCTCGCTCTGAACATGGTGCACGCTGATTGTTGTCTTTGTGAAGAGCAGATCCCATTGCCCTGATTTGTATCCAACCCACTCTGCCTCTTTAATTTTCTGGATCAAGTTCTTCTGGGAGATTAATGTACCCTTAATAGTTTGTGGATTCAGGAACATAAATAATCCTACAGAATTATTTTCTATACTTTTTACCATATTTATGCATGTACATATTATTTCCCCTCTCTCAGATTTGATATGGGTAGTTCCCATACCTAGTAATCTCTGAAGATTGAGTCAAGAAAATTGCTATTATATATAATGTAGTGTTATTTGTATTATTATTTTTAATATTGTAAGCCACCCAGAGTCACCACAATAAGATAAGGGGATATATAAATCAGATGCCTATGCACACATATACATATATGCATACATACCAGAAGACATTGTTTGAACCAGTGATTATGTACAATTTTCACCAGGAGAAGCAGGAGGCTTACAGATCCAAAGGGCCCTGGAGAAAACATATTATGTGAACTCCCTTTAGCCTGGATTCACATGTGTTAGTCACACCTGTAGATGACCTAGTGGCAACCAAAGATAGTAGTGATGTCTGGATCCTCTGATTTCTTGGTGGCTTTCAATATCATTCAATGGTATTCTTCTGTACCATTTTAGGGTTCACCGACAAAACCGCGAAGCCCTTTTCTGCGCCGACATAACTGCGGAGGGCAAAACTGCGCTGTCCGGAAAGCTAAGGAAAAAGGCGACCGTAGCACGCCGACATAACCACGGAGGGCAAATCCACGCCCTCCGAAGCGCTCAGCAAAATGCTTTTACTAGCATTCAAAACCTAACCCTAACCCTAAACCTAACCCTAACCCTAACCCTAAACATAACGCTAACCCTAAACCTAACCCTAAACCTAAACCTAACCCTAACCCTAACCCTTAACTTAAGTTAAGTTACCTTAACTTAAATCGGCTTTCTGTCGCCGCGCTGTTGTAAAGCGCCCTTCTGTCGCTGCGCTGTTGTCGCCGCAGTGATGACGTCGCGGTGATGACATCGCGGTTTTAGCGACGCGGTTTTGTCGGCGTGCTTTTGTCGTGCGCGCTTTTGTCGGGTCACGCCATTTTAGGGGATTGTAAATTGAGGGCACAGTGCTTCGGTGGTTCTCCTCCTTCCTCTAAGGACAAATCCATTGAGCAGCATTAATGGGAGAAAGAGATCTTTTCTGGAATCCCTGATTTACAAGATGCCTCAGGGTTTGATCTTGTTCTCACTCCTATTTAGAATGTACATGAAGCAGGGTCCCAACTTTTGGGGCACGAGGTACTGGTTCCGTGGAGATAGGTTTTTACACAGACTGGAGAGGGTGTGGTTTTGTGTGCTGCCTGCATCCTGCAGATGGAGCGTCACTTGTTTGCACAGTTTCTGGCATGCTGCAGACTGGTGGCGGTCCACAGTTTAGGGGTTGGGGAGCACTGTGTTAGATCATTTGTTAGGATGAGGTTAAATATCATTGGTAGATTGGTGATACTCAATTATACAAGTCTACCATGAGCTGCCCAGGTGATGCTGTCAAGGTTCCTTCTCGGTGCTTGGTGGCTGTAAGGATGTGGATGAGGGGAAACAGGTTCCTACTGAACCCCAACAATATCAAGTGATTGTGGGTTTTGCTCCCTTACCTGAGATCTTTAAGCATTTCCCCAGACTGAGTAGGAATGCAATCTGTTGTAAACATTCCCCCAGGCAGAGTAGGAGTGGAATCTGGAAGTCCACCTGGATTCATAACTCCTGCTAAACAAGTTCAGAAAGCTATAGGCCATGAGACCCTTTGCACAAATATATCTTATGCACCAATAGTGCATGTTTCTGAATCAGTAGCCCATGTTCTTGCTCTTTCATGCATTGGTCATTTCCCATTTGGACTGCAAATGAGCAACAATGCAGCTCACAGAGGAGGCGTATAACATGTTCCTTCTAGGACAGACATAACTATCTGTGCTGCTGCTTTTTGCACCAGGTGAAACTTCAAAAATACTCTTCAAGGGCAGTCCCATGCAGATCACATCGCAGCAGTCCATATAACATTCTAAAAAAAACCTTGGTACCAGATTTCTTCAACCACCAAGTCTACAGACTGCATTAATCTTTAAATGAGGTCTTGCTGTCTGCAGAATGCTCTCTGTTAGGAAGGACGGAGGTGGATTTCCATACTGTGGCACTCCTCTTTTTAAATGATTTCAGTTCTGAAATACAGCAGGCCCCAGTTCTATTGTGTTTCAGATATCACATTAATATGTTTGCTTTCTCCAGTCGTTTAATCATCTCTAACCCCTCCTCTTTTTTTTAATAGATAGTTTTTAATTCTGAATTTATCCTGCATTTATTTTGGTCTTATTGTATATTTTTGAGACTGTTTTAAAATGTTTCAATATTTTTTTAAAATAAGTGGGAAACCAATACATTTAATAAAAATGTGCTATTAAGCACTATGTAGGAGGTTTAAGTGACAGCTTTGCATTGGAGAATGTGAGAGATGCATTGAGGATATGGTAATATGATAAAAGAAAGATACTTTTTCATAGAGCATAATCTTAAATTCAGTGTAGGACTAGAATCAGAGGCCTTTTTAGCATAAACAAAGTAAAGACATCAACAGATTTCATTTTGAAGCATAGGCTAACTTTGAGCCAACATATTTACAGAAAAGAAAATGTGGTTTATGGGTATCAGAACCCCATTTTCTGTTGCAAACGCTTCCCAGAACATTGGAAACAAATGCCGCCCCCTGCAAAAATGTGATCTGTGTCCCACCCACACTGTGGCAGGCGTTGCTCCCCCCCTCACCTTCTGTTGACAGATGAAGTGAAAGAAAAGCAGAATCTGACAACATGTATGTCACATTTGCCATCTGATAAATGAACAGCCAATAAAGAGATTTTATCTTTGGAAACCATTGCTAATTCAACATTGGCCTTGGGGAGGTCGGTCATGCCCAGAGGTGGGTTCCTACCAGTTCAGAGAACCGGTTCGTCAAATCTACCGAACCTACAGAAGAGGTTACAAAATTTTTTGAAACCCACCACTGACAGACAGACAGACAGACACACACACACACACACAGACTCACACAGAGAAAGAAAGAGAAAGAACGGAAGAAAGAAAGAAATAAAAAAGAAAAAAAGAAAGAAAAAGAGAGAGAGATGAAAGAAAAAAAGGAAAAAGGGACAGAGAGACAAAAGGAAGGAAAGAGAGAGAGAGAGAGAGAGAAACATGGCTAGCAAGCCACTCCCACAAAGGAGGCCACACCCACAGAGTAGGTTCGAAATTTTTTTGAAACCTACCACTGACAGACAGACACACACACACACACAGACTCACACAGAGAGAGAAAGAGAAAGAGAAAGAACGGAAGAAAGAAAGAAAGAAAAAAGAAAAAAAGAAAGAAAAAGAGAGAGAGATGAAAGAAAAAAGGAAAAAGGGACAGAGAGACAAAAGGAAGGAGAGAGAGAGAGAGAGAGAGAGAGAGAGAGAGAGAGAGAGAGAGAGAAACATGACCAGCAAGCCACTCCCACAAAGGAGGCCACACCCACAGAGTAGGTTCGAAAATTTTTTGAAACCCACCACTGGTCATGCCAGATTGGATGGATGTGTGTTACATAACTTACTCTCCAATACCAAAAATGGAAAGATGAGTTCTTGTAGAAAACCAAATTTCAGTTAGGTTGAAGCAGAACTTTGCTTCCTAATAGGAAACTCTTCTGTGTCCCAATAATTTGTTTATTAAAGTATGCAATTTCTTACTGTGTTCTGAAGTGAAACAGTCTAGACAGATGTTCTGACATCTAGGCCTGTTCTGACCCCCACCTTGTTCGTTCAGAAACGAAAGCCAAACAAAGCTTGCAAAGGAATGTTTTTATCAGTCCCGGCTCGGGCTGGCTGCGAGCCCAAAATAAACACAGATAAAAGGTTCTGGCAAAAGTAAACTACTGCAAAACAAGATTATATAAATCAAATCACTTATCCAAGTGCTTTCTCCTGATGATTGCAAACAAACAGAGAACTTGACTAGAACAGGAACGGAATGGAACGTTGACTTCTGCAACCAGGGCATGGCACCATCAGTCTTTTATCCGCAGGAGGAGATCCTTAACGAGCCACAATTGCTTGTTATCCTCTCCTGTGAGCATCCTGAAACCACTCACAGGAGGTTTATGTGTCAGAGTCTGATAGCAGCTCCAAAGGCTCCTACCGAGCCACAATAAGGCCAATGAGGGGGAAGATGCTCGTGAAAGAGGACAGAAGTAGAGGATGGAGAACAGATCAGATTGATGGAGCAACTGACCCTGATTGAAGCAAAGAAACGAGTTATCTTACTTAGCTGGAAATTTAATAGGAGGTTTTGTCCTTAGAGCAACCCGGTTTCATGGATCTCTGTTGAAGAGTCGGTTGGCTTTCATGGTATCAAATGTACTTCCAAACTTTCTGTTATTTGAACTTTTTTGTTAGCCTAGATATACTTTTGTATAAATTGTCCTAAAAATCATGATAGGAGATAATAGACACATGTGTAGCCATATCTACTGGAGATGGACAAGCCGAGTCTAAGGCATCTGCAATGATGAATGGCTGACTCTTCAAAACAGGATAATTGGGGATGTTTGAAGTGGGTCCTGGAAGAGATATTCCCAGATCATCTCCAGAAATGAAAGAAAATATGCCTGCCTAATGTTTTTGTTCAAAGGGAAAAAGCAATGCTTGCTAAGTACATCAGAAAAGTATTTTCTGATTATAAAGAAATAACACAAATTATAAAGTGGATTTTAAGTAACATTAGACAAAATATTCATTCACATTACAAATCAATTTTCTTTCGTATGTGGCATAAATTAGAGGGAAGACTTAGGGGAAATGTAGATCTCACCCATGAAAATGTGCCTTGCGTTACTCTTTCAGAATGCAGTTTCTTTCCGTTTTCTGTTGCAGGAAGCCGGTTTATCTTATTAGAGGGGAACCAACTGGATGCCAGCGACTGGTTAAATCCTGCGCAGGTGGTTCTTTTCTCCCAGCAAAATTCTAGTGGGCCGTGGGCCTTGGATATGTGCGCCCGGCGACTTCTCGACCCTTGTGAACATGAGTGTGATCCTGAAACTGGTAGGTGGGTGCAATATGGTGATTGACATGTATCTGGGGGATTGTCAATTTCCCAAAGCTATTGAAAAGTTTGGTGGGAAAATGACCTTCACATTTCCTTGGTTTCTGTAGGGTGATAACAAAAAAGTCATATGAAATTCCCTTATCTTGAATCCAGTTTTTCTTCTACCCAGCAGACTATTTTTTGATGGATTAAGTTACACTCTCTGATTTAGGCTGACAATCCTTCATATGAACTATTATAAGAAGTACTTGCACTCAAATTTTACACATGCTATGCAGCGATGGGATTCAGCCAGCTCACACCTATTCGGGAGAACCGGTTGTTAACTTTCTAAGCAATTCGGAGAACCGGTTGTTGGAAGAAATCTCATTTGGTTTTTTTCCACTTTACAGGGCTAATCCTGTAAGGAAGGCAGGAAGGAAACATTCTGGTGTTGTTTCTAGCCTAATCTTTATTGCCCTGCTTACAGAAACTGCCTCTCTGGTTAACCCTTATTACATCGTAACAACTAAGGTGAAGTGCCCGATGACATAAGTGATGTTGCATTGGCCACACCCACCCAGTCACATGAGAACCAACCACTGAGCCATGGTTCCACCACAAAACCGCGTTCGACTAAACTGCGCTCGACGAAACCGCGTAGCTGACGTCATCAACAGGGCGACAACAGCACGGAGACAGAAGCACGCTGTAAACGCTAAACCTAAAATTAACCCCTAAAACTAACCCCCCTAAACCTAATCCTAAACCTAAACCTAACCCTAAACCTAACCCTTAACCTAACCCTAACCCTAATCCTAACCCTTAACCTAACCCTAACCCTTAACCTAACCCTAAACCTAACCCTAACGCTTAACCTAACCCTAAACCTAACCCTTACCTTAAGTTGAATCGGCTTGCTTTCAAAGCGCTATTTAAAGCGCCCTTCTTTCTCTGCGCTGGCTGTTGTCGCCCTGTTGATGACGTCAGCGACGCGGTTTAATCGGGCGCGGCTTAGTCGAGCGCAGTTTTGACGGGTCACGCTGAGCCACACCTACCCAGCTAGTCATTAGGGCAGAGAACCGGTTGTTAAATTATTTGAATCCCACCACTGATGCTATGTTAGGAGGAGAACCTGAAAATATAAGAGTTTTTAATACGATTGGTGCTAGATTCTACCATTTCTTCAGCAGGCACAATTATGAATTTCTAGAGGCTACCCTCTAAATCTAGAGATGGTTATCTCAGGAGGCTGGTCCAGCCTTCTCTCTTCTGCCCATGCTCACAGGGGGCATGTTTGTTCCACATTGACATGATGTGACTCATTTGCCCATCGTGTCTGCATTTCACTTATTCACAACCATCTGCCATGGCAGCTGCCAATTGTAGCAGACCTCTGAGGGGGATGGTTTCAAACACCCTCCTCGGGCTTATTTCTAAATTCATAGATTTTTGCCAGCATTCTGTAAAAATGGTTATGTCTTCCAAAAAAGAAAAAAAATGACAAAATAAGTACTTCTGTTGTACCTTTTGTTCTTTTGGGCTGTATTCTGACTAAATAACTGTGTAGCTAGTATTTAAAGCATACAACTGTGGAGACCTCTTCTTCATCCCTACCTACAGATCAGGGATGGGTTCCTGCCAGTTCTAATATCTTCTATAGAAGAGGTTCCACAAATCTACAGTGCCATTTAGAACCGGTTCCAGTTCCCCCCCCCCACCCTCCGCACCACACTTGTCCCACCCGCCGCTCACTGATTGGCTGGCTCACCAATCACCCTGCCCGCCTCTAAGAGTCCTATCTAAACCTTAAAGTCTTAAAGCTGTCAAGTTTGAACATCCCTGGGGGTTTTTTCCCCTAAAGAGTTAGGGGTGCAAGGGTCTTGTAACTTGACAGCTTTAAGACTTGCACACTTCAGTGCCAGAGTTCCTGAGCCAACATGATTGGATGAGGAATTCTGGGAGTTGAAGTCCACAAGTCTTAAAGCTGTCAAGTTTGAACACCCCTGGGTTTTTTTTTCTAAAGGCTTAGGGGTGCAAGGGTCTTGTAACTTGACAGCTTTAAGACTTGTGTGCTTCAAATGCCAGAGTTTCTGAGCCAACATTTTGGTTGCTAAGCAAGAGCGTTGTTAAGTGAGTTTCACCACATTTTAAAGGGGGCCACGCCAACCCAGTCACATGACTGCCAAGCCACTCCCACTCAATCACATGGCTGGCAAGTCACTCCCACTCAGTCACATGGCCAGCAAGCCATTCCCACAAAGCAGGCCACACCTACAGAAGAGGTTCTAAAGTTTTTTGAAACCCACCACTGCTACAGATATGTCCAATATAATTCAAAAGACAGAATTTACTTCCAACTAATTCAGTTGCAGCCTTAATGTAGGCTTCCAAACATGTCATTCAGGGAGAGGAGTAAAGACGTGCATTCAGCGGAATTATCATATGTCTACAAGCCTTAAAGCACAAATTAACTTATGATTGCAATTGCAGATTTTTTTGGCATCATAATAATATATGGTAGGGAAACTCAAACTACTTCACTGCTTGAGAGGCAGAATAAAATGGGACCTGTCCCTGCCGCCTGTACCAAGTCACTTATGGAGCTAGAGTTGTCACTGAATCTCGTTTTAATGCTACCAATGCAGTGGTGGGTTTCAAAAATTGTTCCAACCTACTCTGTGGGTGTGGCCTCCTTTGTGGGATTGGCTTGCCGCCCATGTGACTGGATATGAAGATGCCGATGACACTTGTCAGAACCACCTTAAATTACCTCACACACAGCACTGGCATGCATAAGAATAGGATGTAAACTTGTTTTTTGAAAGGCATCTTTGGTTTGCGTTAAAACAACTTCAACACACGCAATGTTCTGATTGCACCACAAACGCAGTAGTCATCCTTACCTTTCACAGAGGCACTGAGTTTTATAAATATGAGCATGATAGTGTAGAATAATGATATCCAAGGACCAGAGGTGGGTTTCAAAAAAGTTTGGAACCTCTTCTGTAGGTGTGGCCTGCTTTCCAGGTCCACTGGTGGAACCTCTTCCAACCGGTTCGGTAGATTTGATGAACCGGTTCTACCGAATAGGTGCGAACTGGTAGGAACCCACCTCTGTACCAATGTCTAACTTTAATTCCATCACCTTGGAGAAGCAGTCTGGTTGCGTGCTCAGGTGACTAATCATACTGCAAATATCTCCATCTACTGTTACCATTTTGCAGCTTTGACATCTGAGTAAAAACGATCACCCCTAAATGGACACTTGGAGATGTAGAACTCCATTTGTTCTAGTGGTTAAGGCACCAGGCTAGAAACCAGGAGACTAGTACCTAGTACCTGGGTTCTAGTACCACTGTAGGCCTAAAAACTATCTAGTTGACCTTGGGCCAGTCACGCTTTCTTAAGCCAGAGAACTTACTCTACAGGGTGGTTGTTGGGAGTAAAAATAGGGAGAAAAAGAACTGTTATGTAGTTGCCAAAAGATACACATGAGAAAAGGGTGAGTGTGGAAGGGGGAAAAAAGTGTTGATTTGCCAAAAGCCTGGTCAAGTAGAAGATGAAACAGTCATCAGAATAGGAATTCACTTCTGAATAAGTGTCTGGTTTGAATGGGACAGTGGGAGAGCTTCACTCTTGTGGCCTTTCCACTGAGTAAGCATCTTTCTCCTCTCTGTTTTGCACCTGTTGGCAATTTCATTCGAGCAATATGAAAGGAGAACAATTCCTTTCTGTCAACTTTCCCTTTATAGTTTTATAAGCTTTTGTTACGCTCTCCTCTCACAGTGTGATGCAGTGTGACCTTTTATGTATTTCCTCAAAAGTGTGGCCTACTACATTCAGTGATTACAGCTTTATTCCTTTCTAAACTAATGTAATTTCTTTAGGATGAAAAGCTTAGTAAAGCTGGGTTTTCAAAGAGGAATGCCTGAGAGCTAATCGGGAAGAAGTCCCTGAAAGGCCCAGTAGGGTTCCACATAATTATTGTTTGTTTGTTTTTTAATTTATAAAGCGGTGACCTGGGTGGCATAAAGGAAGGAAAGGGAATAAAATAAAAGGTATAAAAGTGTAAAAAGGAGTAAGCAAAAGATATTGACATCTCATTCCTTGCCATTTCATTTAGTAGAAAATGTCTCACAACTCATTGGATGATGATGATGATGATAGCAATAGCAATAGCAGTTAGACTTATATACCGCTTCATAGGGCTTTCAGCCCTCTCTAAGTGGTTTACAGAGTCAGCATATCGCCCCCAACAACAATCTGGGTCCTCATTTTACCCACCTCGGAAGGATGGAAGGCTGAGTCAACCCTGAGCCGGTGAGATTTGAACAGCCGAGCTGCAGAACTGCAGTCAGCTGAAATAGCCTGCAGTGCTGCATTTAACCACTGTGCCACATCATGATGATGATGATGATGATGATTGCAACAACATAATTGTATCACAGCGGCCAGTTGTTTCGCCAGATTTGGCATTGGTTACTAGTCGGGCCCCACCCAGGGGCCTAGGACGTTGTAACATATTTTCGTAATATGCGTGCAGATCCAAGCAGTGCGGCTTTCTGCATTTAACTGATGGTGATTTTGTCCATTTTTAACTGTTTTAAATGTAATTCCAATGCTTTTGGAATAGCACCCAGTGTGCCGATTACCACTGGAATTACCACTGCTGGTTTGTGCCATAGTCGTTGAATTTCGATTTTTAAGTCCTGGTATCTTGCGATTTTTTCATGTTCCTTCTCGGCGACCCTGCTATCACCTGGTATTGCAATGTCTATGATTGCAGCCTTATTTTTCTCAACCAGTGTGATGTCTGGTGTATTATGCGCCAGTATTTTGTCCATTTGTATACGGAAATCCCACAAGATCTTGACCATCTGATTTTTGGTGACTTTTTCAGGCTTATGTTCCCACCAGTTTGTTGTTGTTTTAATATTATAATTTTTGCACAAATTCCAGTGGATCATTTGTGCTACTGAATTGTGCCGCAATTTATAATCAGTCTGTGCGAATTTTTTTACAGCAGCTGAGTATGTGATCAACAGTTTCATCAGCTTCTTTGCAAAGATTATTATTATTATACAATTGTATCACAGCGGCCAGTTGTTTCGCCGGATTTGGTATTGGTTACTAGTCGGGCCCCACCCAGGGGCCTAGGACGTCGTAACGTATTTTCGTAATATGCGTGCAGATCCAAGCAGTGCGGCTTTTTGCATTTGACTGATGGTGATTTTGTCAATTTTTAACTGTTTTAAATGTAATTCCAGTGCTAATAATAATAATAATAATAATAATAATAATAATAATAATAATAATAATTTGTTGATCACAACAAATAAGGTCACAATCATAGATATCGCAATACCAGGTGATAGCAGGGTCGCCGAGAAGGAACATGAAAAAATCGCAAGATACCAGGACTTAAAAATCGAAATTCAACGACTATGGCACAAACCAGCAGTGGTAATTCCAGTGGTAATTGGCACACTGGGTGCTATTCCAAAAGCACTGGAATTACATTTAAAACAGTTAAAAATTGACAAAATCACCATCAGTCAAATGCAAAAAGCCGCACTGCTTGGATCTGCACGCATATTACGAAAATACGTTACGACGTCCTAGGCCCCTGGGTGGGGTCCGACTAGTAATCAATGCCAAATCCGGCGAAACAACTGGCCCCTGTGATACAATTGTATAATAATAATTATGTTGCCTTTTTGCTCTACTGGCAAGATGTTGTTTGTTTCCAAATAATCCATCATGTTATCTGCAATAATGCCTGTGAGTAATTTGAAGGTTGTTGGTAAGCATGTTATTGGTCTATAGTTTTCAGGGTAAGCATGTTATTGCTTACTTATTATTATTATTATTATTATTATTATTATTATTATTAGTAGTAGTAGTAGTAGTAGTAGTATCATCATCATCATCATCATCATCATCATCATCATCATCATCATCATTATTATTGTATTACTGGACATTTATATATTGCTGCTTGCAAGCTGCCAAGAGTCATAATGACTGAATCAACAAAAACATTCATTTAAAAAAAAAATTAATTGCAGGTTCCAAATAAATAAATATTTTCAGATTCATCATAAATAAGGGAATGTGAGATTGTGACACAGATATTGTATGAAACTGGAATCAGTCATATTTGCTGGCTTGCTTGCTTGCTTGTTTCTGTAAGGTAAGAGGCAGTGGTGGGTTTCAAAAAAAAATTCGAACCTACTCTGTGGGTGTGGCCTCCTTTGTGGGAGTGGCTTGCCGGCCATGTGACCTGGTGGGAGTGGCTTGCCGGCCATGTGTTTTCTCTCTCTCTCTCTCTCTCTCTCTCTCTCTCTTTCTTTCTTTCCTTCCTTTTGTCTCTCTGTCCCTTTTTCCTTTTTTTCTTTCATCTCTCACTTTTTCTTTCTTTTTTTCTTTTTTTATTTCTTTCTTCCTCTCTTTCTCTCTCTCTCTCTCTCTCTTTCTTTCCTTCCTTTTGTCTCTCTGTCCCTTTTTCCTTTTTTTCTTTCATCTCTCACTTTTTCTTTCTTTTTTTCTTTTTTTCTTTCTTTCTTCCTCTCTTTCTCTTTCTCTCTCTCTCTCTCTCTCTTTCCTTCCTTTTGTCTCTCTGTCCCTTTTTCCTTTTTTTCTTTCATCTCTCACTTTTTCTTTCTTTTTTTCTTTTTTTCTTTCTTTCTTCCTCTCTTTCTCTCTCTCTCTCTCTCTCTCTCTCTCTCTCTCTTTCTTTCCTTCCTTTTGTCTCTCTGTCCCTTTTTCCTTTTTTTCTTTCATCTCTCACTTTTTCTTTCTTTTTTTCTTTTTTTCTTTCTTTCTTCCTCTCTTCCTCTCTCTCTCTCTCTCTCTCTCTCTCTCTCTCTCTCTCTCTCTCTGTGTGTGTGTGTGTGTGTCTCTCAGTGGTGGGTTTCAAAAAATATTTGGAACCTCTTCTGTAGGTGTGGCCTGCTTTCCGGGTCCACTGGTGGAACCTCTTCTAACCGGTTCGGTAGATTTGACGAACCGGTTCTACTGAACTGGTGCGAACTGGCAGGAACCCACCTCTGGTAAGAGGCCACAGAACAGGCATTGAGTATTACACTAAAAATGTCCAGATTCCTTTTCTTGTTCATCCTCTGACTCTCTGCCTATTTTTTTTGCCATTTTATGTATTGTTCCCAGCTGTATGATACACTGCAAGTGATGAGGTGGCGAGAATGGTGTGCAGGAGGCTTGCAGAAAAGCATTGTGATCTTGGCGCGTCTTATCTCCAATTCGATTCCTAGTAATTCCTAGTGTGGCATTTTTCTTTCTCCACTCCTGCTGCATACTAAATTGACAGCTCCCAGCCAAACTCATTCCCCTTTTCAGAGTTGTTACGTAACTCATTTATTATTCTCTTGTTTTTGTTCTTTCCCTTCAAGGTGAGTGCCTTTGCTATGAAGGTTACATGAAGGATCCAGTGCACAAACACCTTTGCATCAGGAACGAATGGGGCACGAACCAAGGGTAGGTGATTTTCATAGCTCTGCCAGATTTCTTTTTTTGCTTAACCTGAAGCGAAGGGCGACAGCACCTCAAGCAGCTTGGCCATCAAGCAAGACAGCTTGGAAAAGTTAAGAGAGTTGTAATAAAAGCCAAGTGATGCCTGTAAGGAAGTATTCACAATGTCCTGGGCTTCGGTTTGTAAAAAGAGAACTGTTGAAGTTAGAGGATGGCTGAATTGAATTGAATTGGATTTATTGCACTTATATGCCGCCCTTTTCCCCGGAGGGGACTCAGGGCGGCTCACAATCCAAGTCAGGGAAGGGGATACAGATAAGGCTGATGTTAAACAAAGATATAACTAATAAAGTTTCAGGGGTTTGAAAGTAATACATATTTCATTTCATGAAGAACAGATCAAGGCTGCGTATCTGCTGTGACCAACATATTTGGCTTCATATCTGCTGGTCCAGTTGGCCCACTGGTGAAATCTAATTCCCCCCTCCTCCTGTGGGCATTGCTGGGTAGGGGGGGCATGTGACTGGGTGGGTGTGGCCGCCTACTGCCAATTACCTCCACTAGGCCAATAAGATCCCATAGATTAGGCCTCCTCCGAATTCCATCGGCCGGCCAATGTCGGCTGGCAACTACCCGGAGGAGAGCCTTCTCGGTGGCTGCTCCGACCCTCTGGAACGAACTCCCCGTGGAGATTCGTACCCTCACCACCCTCCAGACCTTCCGCGCAGCCCTTAAAAGCTGGCTGTTCCGACAGGCCTGGGGCTAGAGACCTCAACCCCGCTCGAATAGTATGATTGTTGCGTTTTTAATGATGTATTGTTTTTTATGTTTGTAACTTGTTTGTCTTCCCTCCCCCTGAATTGTGAGCCGCCCTGAGTCCCCCCAGGGAAAAGGGCGGCATACAAATAAAGCAATTACAATTACAATTACAACTTTTTTTTTCACTTTCAGCTATTTTTTAAAAGCTTTTTAAAGCATTTTCCCCTGCTGTTTTGGGAGAACTGGCAGGGAAAAAAATTCTTTAAAAAGCTTTAAAAATTAGCTTCCAATGATTGCGCGGTTCAGCTGTGAGCCGCGTGATCGGCAGAAGCTTTTTTTTTTTTACTACCAGTTTGCAGAACCAAGGACAATCGTCCATACCTGTTTGGTAGAACTGGGAAGATTTCACCTCTGAGTTGGCCCCATTCAACCCATTCAACCCCCATTCCAAAAAAATTCTCTCTACCTTCAGTGATCGAGGTTGCTGGTGCTCTGTGGACTTCAAGTCAAACGTTGACTGTTTCATTTGAAACCCTAAACTGCATGGCACTGGAATGAATCAGGCGGCACCTTATTAAAATTGAATGTGCCTGGTCCAGTAATTTAGTGAGAGAGTTTTGTTACAGGTTCTTTTTGGTACCAGCTGATTATGACTACCTGGCTTTTAGGGAGATGTTACTGGTCATTTAATTTTTCTTTCTGTGTTTATTTTACCAGTTGGATATTGGTCTGGATTTATTATGTTCTTGTTTTCTTTTTGTTAGATCTTGTATATCATCCTATGTTCATTGGCACTAGGATAGGTTGTGGGTACAGTAAAAGAAATAGAGAGCCAGTTTGGTGTGGTAGTGAAGGCACCAGGATAGAAAACAGGAATCTCTTAAGTTCTAATTTTGTCTTAGGCACAAAGCCAATGCGTGATCTTGAACCAGTCCGTCTCTCTCAGCCTTAAGAAGGAGGCAATAGTAAACTGTTGTGGCCCAGCAGGAGCCGTTGGAGCTGCCACCAGACTCTGACAGTGAGGGGCCCTATGAGTAGGCTCTGGAGGATGTGGAGGACCCTGGACAGGGTTCCGACTCCGAGCAGGGGGCACAGAGGCTGGTTGGCCACCAGGAGGCACCTGAGCCTTGAACAATGGGGCGGAAACAAGGGAGAGTGAGCCGGATGCCAGCAGTGAGTTGTTCCTGGATGCCCGGCACCGAAGAGCTACTAGGCGTCAGGAACAGTTGCGCAGTTACAGGAGATAATTGCACTCAGCGGGTGGTTGTTAGGCTCCTTTCCAGACTATAAAAAGACTGCTTGTGCACACGCCCCTCTTGCAGAAGTCAACACAGGAATTAATGTCGGAGAACATGATTGTGAGCTTGGCAGGCTGGATTGCTGCCAAGCCTTATCTGTGCTGGATTGCTGCCCAAGCTTGTCTGTGCCGGTTTGCTGCCAAGGACCTGTCTGTCTGTTAATAAATTGCGTAAAGTATCTTTGACTCGAAGTGTACGTTGGTGTGGGATGAGGGGGGTCAGAACAGTAAACTATTTCTGAAAATCCTTGCCAAGAAAACTGCCACCAAGAGTCAATCCTGACACAAAGGGACAAAAAAGAAGAAGAAAATGCATATGTACAAGAACCGCTCAGAGATGCCTCAAACTGTGAAATGGGCAGCATATAAATTTAATAAATAAATAAAATGGAAATGAAGGGTCTGCAGTGTCAGCAAGAAATGGCTGGCAGTGTATTTCCACACACTATCTGGCATCTCCTCCATTCAGTTGATGGGGGAGGGGAATAGAGATTGTGAGAAGATTCATGTGAGCCATATTGATTGTTCTTTGCAACGCTGGGTAAATTTCCCTCATCTTGGTCTCTGTTGTTCGCCGGATCACAGTGAGCAACTGGTTGTTCTGTTCAAGTGGATTCCTCTCAGCCAGAATGTGACTTGAACAGAATCCATCATAGAACAGGGTTAATACTTCCTGCAGGATGGGATGAATTCTTTTCTGCTTCAACATTTACAAGAACTATGTTTAAAAAAAACCCTATCTTGGTCTAAGAAGAGTATTAAGTCACACTAAACTATTCCTTTCTTGGTTTAAGTAACAGATTCATTTGATTAAACTGGCTATCTAGATTCATTGTCATTTGTTTGGGACTTGGAACTGGGGATCTTCCTTAATCCACCTATGCCTATATAGCAGTGGTGGGTTTCAAAAATTTTTTGAACCTACTCTGTGGGTGTGGCCTCCTTTGTGGGAGTGGCTTGCCAGCCATGTGTTTTCATTCTTTCCTTCTTTCTTTTTCTTTCTTTCTTTCTTTCTTTCTTTCTTTCTTTCTCTCTCTCTCTCTCTGTCTCTCTCTGTCTCTTTCTCTCTCTCTCTCTCTTTCCTTTTGTCTCTCTGTCCCTTTTCCCTTTTTTTCTTTCATCTCTCTCTCACTTTTTCTTTCTCTTTTCTTTTTCTTTCTTTCTTTCTTTCTTTCTTTCTTTCTTTCTTTCTTCCTTTCTCTCTCTCTCTCTCTCTCTCTCTCTCTCTCTGTATGTGTGTGTGTGTGTGTGTGTCAGTGGTGGGTTTCAAATTTTTTTGGAACCTCTTCTGTAGGTGTGGCCTGCTTTCTGGTGGAACCTCTTCTAACTGGTTCGGTAGATTTGACAAACCGGTTCTACAAACTGGTAGGAACCCACCTCTGCTATATAGGAAAAGTGCACCTTGCTTGCTAGTTTCCTTGAATGTCTTGGCAGAATTTCATCAAACCAATTATGGTATTTTTCTGGATCATTTCCTGATATTGCCCTAAGGAACACTAATTGCTTCTGGATATTCTATCCTGTTGGGCTATGTGTGGAAGGAGCCAATGTGTCAATGGTAACCCTTTGTGAGCTGGTTGGGCTTAGGGCCAGTTATTCTCTCCTCATCCCATCTTGACGAACTTACCTTGAAAGGTGTCTTGAAATTGTAAAAGACTGGGACTTGGGCCCTCAAGTATGCAAGACATTTCATTGTGAACTTGCTAAACATTTAAATTAAAAGAAGAGAAAAATTTGACAGTGTCCCTGTGCTGTTAGGTACAGAGGGAAATATATCCTGTCCCACCCCCAATGTGTAAAGGGAAAGCAGACCTTTATTTCTAGCCTTTTAATTGTAATTTGGTTTTTTTTAAGAATTTGTTTTTATTTCTAAACATAAAAAAACAACATAAAAAAATTATCATACAGCATGTCGTTTGGTTACAAGTGTTTTTGCATCCATATTCTCAATTACATTTACAATCACAGATTTTTCATCTAATATAACTAAGTACCTCACTTTCATTGTACAGTGTATATATTCAATTACAATTAATATATATTTTTCCCAATAATCCTAATTCCCTTACATTCTCGATTGTCTGTTTAATTACAATATACCTTTATATAATCACCTATCCCGATATGAATTTTTTTTACCAACCATTTATATTTGTATATCACTGTTTTCAATTATGTATAATCCCACCAATCAACTATTGAGTATGCTTTTGGAGCCGAGGTGGCGCAGTGGTTAGAGTGCTGTACTGCAGGCTACTTCAGCTGTCTGCTAGTTCGGCAGGTTAGCTGTTCAAATCTCACCGGCTCAGGGTTGATTCAGCCTTCCATCCTTCCGAGGTGGATAAAATGAGGACCCGGATTGTTGGGGGCAATATGCTGACTCTGTAAACCGCTTAGAGAGGGCTAAAAGCCCTATGAAGTGGTATATAAGTCTAACCGCTATTGCTATTACTATTATGTTCATTATTGTCCTTCTACATCATTCATTCAAACAGATGTTATTCCATCATTTTTCAATTTGATTTTTTAAGCTTACTCATTGTGGCATTTGAAACGTTGTATTTTCATTTCCTATACTCTGAGCTTGAGCATGGATGGGTGGATTTAATTCTAATTAATGAATACATTGGAATGGGCATCTGCTTGTCTTTACATTACACACTTGCATGTAGCCCTGATCGGGTGAAACAAATACTCTACTAATTGTAGAGTATGATTGCTTGAGCTAAAGGGGAGGGACAGTCACAAAATTTACCATTATCTCCATGTATTCTAGAAACTCAACTTCGGTATTGATTACAGAACTCACTCTATTAAACCCCAGCACAAGATGATAGAGCTTCATTTCTTTTTTTTTTAGTCCTGTTTATAGAATTAGTGTGAAATCAGACCTTGGAGTGCAGTGATTTTCACCTTCCCTATAGTTAGTAGTTGACCTGAAAGGCAGGTCTAAGTTTGGTAGTTAAGTCTTAAAATTGATGTTGTTTGGTGACGGAATTTGAAAGAATTATTAATCTCTCAATGGTTGTATCCTTTGATTATAGGAGACTATAGAAAAATGTGCATTTATTTTATTAACTGTTTCTGCTTATTTCACTCTTGGTATATTTCTATAAAATACTAAAAAGGAGAGAGACCACAGTGCCCCCTAGTGGTTAGTGCCTACTAATGGAAAATAAAGCTTGCACAAGCAATTGTGAATCCTAGAATTGCCAGATCTTTGAGCAAACATTTGCCTTTAAACATTTCAAAGCAGAAATCTTCGTGTGAGCACAAATCAATCTATCTATCTATCTATCTATCTATCTATCATCTAACCTCAAGATAGTTATAATAAGTGTCTTTAATATATCATGTCCTTTATGACAACTTCTTTCCCTGGATAAATCTCAGTTTCATCAATAAGAGAATGCAGGTGAATAGGTATTTTATTCTGTAATAGAGGCATTGGGGGATGTCTTACTTCAGTATGTCAACATTGTTCTTGGCATGTACAGGGAAGCAATAATAGGCTAGATAAGATAAAGGATTACAGGTGCCATGTGATCAGTGGTGGGTTGCTTATCCCGTTCCAACCGGTTCGGTTGGAACGGGGCCGGCGGCGTCCTCATGCATGCACGAAGTTCACGCATGCGTCTTAGCGCCTGCGCGATGCTCCAGCTGCTCACGGAGAATCGCGCAGGTGCTGTATGTGCCATGCGCCTGCGTGGAAGCGCAGAAGCCTTCAACGACCGGTAAGGAGCGCGGGCGGGCGGGCCCTTCACCGTTCCCGGAAGTTACTTACTTTCATTTGTTCTTTGTCTCTTCTCACAAAATTCTTCAAGCTTTAGCAAGTCTCTTTGCTAAATTCAATATAGGAAAATTATCCAGATCATTCTCTTTGTTTCTTATTTGTTTTTTTAGTTTTTGAGATATTAGCCATTTTTTTTGTATGTTCAGTATCTTTTTCAATATCATTGTTCAAAAATATCCTCAGTAGGTCCAATGTTAAACTATGTTGCTTCATTCTGTATGTATTAGTAAAACCATTATTAAGTATTCCCCTTCTTAAATGTAATCCTTACTTCCTACAAGTTTCCTCTAGGGTCTAATCTTCAATGACTCATCCTAACACATTTTAACAGAATTCAAAACAAAAGCACTTTCCCATGAGAAAGATTATAATAATTCCTTTAGTCCATTTGTAACTTTCTAAAATCAGTTCTAATCTCTCTATTGCTGTTTATTCCAAAAGGGGGAAAAAAATAAGTTAAACTTAAACTTGTATTTAAAGCTTCTTTCAATAGAGATTGAAGGAAGCTCACCCAATAATACAAAACTTGTCACTCCAAAGGATTTGAAATAGAAGTATGCAATCCCTGTATACATACACACACAAACACACACACACACACACACACACAATATAGATAGTTACAACAAGGCTGAAAAACAGTGACTTATGACCATTGCTGCATTCCCTTGGTCATTGTGATCAAAATTCAGGTGCTTGGTAACCAGGGGTGGGTTTCAACCGGTTCGCGGCGGTCCCTGCGAACCGGTTGGTCGGCGAACCTGGAAGTAAGTAACTTCCGGGAACGGTGAAGGGCCCGCCCGCGCGCCTGCGGTGCTTACCCGGTTTTGACTAGTTCTGCGCTTCCACGCATGCGCAGGACGCATACAGCCGCTGGCCCCGTTCCAACCAAACCGGTTGGAACGGGGCGAGAAACCCACCCCTGTTGGTAACTGATTCATATTTATGACAGTTGCAGTCTCCAGGATCATGTGATCATCTTTTGCAGTCTTCTGACAAGCAAAGTCAACTTGGAAGCCAGATCCAGCCAACAACTGCAATCATTCACTTAACAACTGTGGCAAGAAAAATGGGCCAAAACTCACTTAAGTATCTCACTTAGCAACAGAAACTTTGGGCTCAATTATGGTCAAAAGTCAAGGATTTTGTGTCTGTGTGTATTTGTGTGTGTGTGTGTGTGTGTGTGTGTGTGTGTGTGTGTGTGTGTGTGTAAGAGAAGAGAGAGAGAGACTGACTCATTTTAATTTTTAAAGTTACTTAGAGAAACATCATTTCATGCATGTTTCCAAAAATAAAAGTTCCGTATGTCAGTTGTGTGAAGGAATCCTCTTGAGTATACAGGGCCTCTGGGGATGCACTACCTCACATGTCTTCCTAGCTTGCCTCTTCTTTACATGTCACAATGCAACGTGCATGATATGAATTAGGCTCCCAGGGTACCATCACCTACAGTTCTGATCACGATTATTGGGCTGTGATAATAATAACTGAAAAGTTATGGTGGTGTATATTTGTTCTTCATTTGCTCTTCCAATCATAAGATTCTAAGCCTCTGGCCTAAGGATTGTTCTCCCCCAGTTGAGTCATTTAGATAGATGCAAGCATAGTTCAAGAATTCAGACTGAACAGCAGAAGTCTGCGTTCATCTTATTTGCTTTAGTTCTGTAGAATATGTCTCGAAGCTCAGCCCCCTCCTGATTGATCACTAAGAATTGTAGAAGCATTCTATCAGTTCCAGGTACTCTCGCTCTAGGAATCATTAGGAATTCAATATGCAGAGGGTATTAATTAACATTTGCAACTTACGAACTGTTGGATGTATAATACATATATAAGTTTATATAAAACAGATGAGATAACTTCCCTGCTGTGCTGTGAGCGATTTACCATTTTAATTATGTAAAACCTCAGTTTATATATAAATTTACAAATTTATCTAGATTTTTTCAGTGGGTATAATTGAAGCAAAGACATGCACATTGAAATTGTGTTGGGTTAGGGTTCAGTTCGCTGGAAGAATTAAAAACATTCCTGATTATTTCCAATTTAAATCAATTTGGAAAGCCATTACCAGTATTTAGTAATACAATACATCATATTGCCTCTGCGTTTGTACTTTTAAGATATTTAACTTTCAGTTAATCTCGGAATCAGAGTTGAGTATTTCTAAATCTTGTGTATTGTATATACAACACGTTTTATTTTTATACTTCAGACTTCTGTAGCAAGTTCCCCTAACTCTTAATTAACAAATAAATGTATTCCCAACACAGCAGAATTACCAGAGAGCAGAACCGCTGACTAAGAGTATGGAAAATTGCTTGAATTGGAGCCTAATCATTGTAATGGCTTCTGTGCTAAGGCAGTGCTGGCATATATAAGAATCCTAATTATCAATTTACACCCTTTAGCCCCTGTATCATAATTACAATTACGGTAGTTAAGGGATGTCAAAAAAAAGGACAAAATTGGATTTTTCATCCCCACCTCTGGAGATTTATGGCAGAAAAATAGATTGTAATCCGGGTTAATTAATGGGAATAATAGACCAGCAACTTCTTGGCACAAAGTTTATGTAGATCTCATTTGTATAAATTGAGATATGCCCCTCCATTTCTCCGTTGCCTGATCACTAAATGCAGGAAACAAGGCTTTTGAATGACTAGGATCAAATCAGCGGGCCACCAGATTCAGACTAATTGTCATAGCTTCAGAAAGGGGCATTGAGAATAATAAGGCTACTGGAAACTTCATATGTGATGTAAGATTGAGGGCGTTGGGCATATTAAATTTGAGACTAAAGGAGTTAGATATGATAATATTCTTCAAATATCTGGCAACATACTTGGATTTAGTCAGACAAAAAAATATGATCCTTCGTTGACAAAATTAAGTTTTAAAGTAGTCTGTTACAGCCTTCTTTAGGATTTCTACATTTGACAAACAGCTTTAGATGAATAGTTTAGATCAGCCGTCCCCAACCTTTGAGGCTTGGTGGCCTGGAGGGGAGGGAAACCGACCACATGAGCAGCAGACACATAAGTAAATTATGTGTGCGCACTGGCCCACTGTTCATATAAGTTGAGCTGTGGATGCATACATGTATGCCTGCCTGGTTTCAATTAGGGCATAGTAGTTGCTGTCTTTATTCCTGAACCTTTAGTCCTTCCAAACCATGAGTTCCCAGTTCAGAATCTTCTAATTTTCACTACCAACTGATTTTTCCAGATTATTTGAGTCATTCTGAGCCTTTTGTGGGCAAATACTTTGCTCATGGTCATTACTTGTAATATCTTTATAATTTCTTTTGAGTTATTTGGAATTTTTTTCTTCTGTCTTCTTACAGATCTTCAGACAACAAAACCTATAGAATCTTTACTACAATTAAGGAAGCGGTCTAATTTTTGACCAGCTTAGCAAGATAACATTCTAGCCTGTCATTATGCTTTACTTACAAATGTGATTATTCTCAAATTATTATCTGCCTTTCCTTCCAAACCCTCGTTACTTATAAAGCCCTACATGATATCGGATCTGGGTACTTGAGAGACCGCCTCCTGCCAATTACCTCCCAAAGACCTATTAGATCCCATAGATTAGGCCTCCTCCGAATTCCATCTGCCGGCCAATGTCGACTGTCGAGTACTCAGAGGAGGGCCTTCTCTGTGGCTGCTCCGGCCCTCTGGGACGACCTCCCCGTAGAGATTTGGACCCTCACCACCCTTCAGGCTTTCCGCAAAGCTGTCAAGACCTGGCTGTTCCGGCAGGCCTGGGGCTGATGAGTTCGCAGCCCCACTCGAATTGTTGTGATTGTTGTGAGTTTTTTTTAAACTGTTCTTTGTAATTTGTTTCTCGTTTTGTTTGTTCTTGTATTGTTCCCTTCCCCTTGGTTTGTTAGCCGCCCTGAGTCCCTCTGGGAACAGGACGGCATACAAGTTTAATAAACCCTTAAACCCTGCTATGAGACAGTTACTTTTAAGTGGCCTTTTGTCTTCATTTACCTTTAATTTTCTTGCTCTCCCATGATACAGTCTTCCTTTACTCAGACAATTTGACGTAGTCTTCAATTTACAACCACAGTGGAATCCAAAATTGATATTGCTAAGCTAGTTAGTTGTTAAGTGAATTTTGCCCCATTTTTATTATCTCTTTTGCCACAATTGTTAAGTGAATCACTACAGTGGTTAAGTTACTATCATGGTTACTAAATGAATCTGGTTCCCCCATTGACTTTGCTTCTCTGAAGGTTGCAAAAAGTGATCACATGACACACACACCCCCAGGATACTACATTCGTCATAAATATGAGTCAGTTGCCAAGCGCCTGAATTTTGATCACATGGGGATGCTGGAATGGTCATATTTGTGAAAAATTATCATGAGTCACTTTTTAATGATGTTATAACTTGGTCACCATTGTGGCCCAGCAGGAGCCGTTGGAGCTGCCACCAGACTCCATCAGCAAGGGGCCCTCTGAGTCGGCTCTGGAGGATGTGGAGGACCCTGGACAGAGTTCCGACTCCGAGCAGGGCGCAGAGAGGCTGGTTGGCCACCAGGAGGCACCTGAGCCTTGGACCAGTGGGGAGGAGACAAGGGAGAGTGAGCCGGAGGCCAGTAGTGAGTTGTTCCTGGATGCACGCCATCGAAGAGCTACTAGGCGTCAGGAACAATTACGCAATTACAGGAGGTAATTGCGCTCAGCTGGTGGTCATTAGGCTCCTCTCCAGACTATAAAAAGCTACTTGTGCACACGCCCTCTTTGCAGAAGTCAACACAGAATCGAATGTCGGAGAACTTTGTGTGAGCTTGGCAGGCTGGATTGCTGCCAAGCCTTGTCTGTGTTTATTGCTGCCTGAGTTTGTCTGCGTTGCTGCCAAGTCCTTATCTGTTTGTTATGCTTGGCTTTCAGCCACCGAGGTTTTGGTTGCTATTTTGGTCTTGCTATTAAAGTACATTCCAGTTAAGCTTGTCTCCGCAGTCGTTACGGGACGTAGGAGGGGGTCAGAACAGGTCACTAAGCAAATGGTTAAGTTGAGGACTACCTGTATCTAAAGCTCTTCATCAGGTTTATGTCTTGAATTTGGAGTGACGTGCTCAAATAATATGTGCAGCATGTTTAGAATTAACCTGATGTAGAAAGTAAACAACAAGGTAACAGGTATCATTTTGAACATCACTAGAGATTGTGAAGTAAGTAAACTACTTAGATTTTGAAAACTGGATTTTGAAACCCAGTTTCAAAATAAAGAGTTGAAACTATTTGAAATAATTCTGTAGTTAAAGGATTTGGAAGCTTTCGCTGTTCTGTTAATTTTTTCCCCCTCTTGACTGTCATCCAGGAATATCGGAATAACTTTTTTAAAAAAATCTTTCTTGTTATTTCTCTGTTTAGTATTCTTCCTGCTATGGCTTATGTCATATCAGCTGGTAAATAACACACTAGAGTAGTAAATTGCTACCTTTGTACAGTGACAGTCAGTACCCCGCTCTCAAGCCTTCACCAAACAAGTCAGAGATAAATGGTTGCTCCTTCTTAGATGACATTCTGGGGGGGGGGAAGCTTTTTAAAGGGCTGACGACTTGGGATTTTGGTTTTCTCTTTGCAATAAAAGGCATGTACTGAGCATTTGGACAGAGCCCTAGATCTCTATACAAGCAGAAGATGTCAGCCTCTAGTTCTTTAGCCTCTTTTTATACGTTACCTCTGAAGATTGAAGCTATATCAGTTTCCCCAGTTTTAATGTTGCAAATTCAAGACATCCATGGTGCATTTCAAGACAGAGTAATGGACTCAAAGAATAACAGAGTTGGAAAGGACCTTGGTGGTCTTCTAGGCCAATCCCCTACTCAAGCAGGAGACGCTGTACCGTTTCAGGCAAGTGGTTGTCCAATCTCTGTTTAAAAACCTCCAATGATAAGAGCACCCACAACTTATGGAGGCAAGCTGTTCCACTGGTTAATTGTTCATTGTTCAGGAAATTTCTTTTTAATTCTAAGTAGCATCTCTCCTTGATAAGTTTCTATCCATTACTTTTTCTCCTGCCTCAGGTGCTTTGGAGAATAGATTAACAACTCCTCAAATATTAGAAGTTTTCTACCATGTCATCCCTAGTCCTTCTTTTCATTAGACTAGACATTCCCAGTTCCCGCAACCATTCATCGCATCCTTTAGTCTCCAGCCCTCTAATCATCATTTTGCTCTTCTCTACATTCTTTCTAGAGTCTCAACATTTTTTTTTGTATCATGGTGACCAAAACTGGATGTAATATTCCAAATGTGGTCTTATCAGTGCAGTATAAAATGGCATTAACACTTCACCTGATCTTGATTCTATCCCTCTGTTGATGCATCCTAGGACTGAGTTGGCATTTTTGGTAGCTGCAGTACACTGCTGGCTCATATTTATGTGGTGGTCCATTAGTTCCCTTTCAAATTACTGCTGTTGAGCCAGGTATCACCAATTCTGTACCTGTGCATTTGGTTTTTCTTGCCTAAGTGTAAAATCTTACTTTTTTCACCACTAAATTGTATTTTGTTGGATAGGACCCAATGTTCAAGTCTGTCAAGATCCTTCAGGATCTTGAGCCTTTCTTCTAAAATGTTGGCTACTGTCCGCAGCTTGGTGTTGTCTGCAAATTGCAGATCAATAGCAATAGCAATAGCAATAGCAGTTAGATTTATATACTGCTTCATAGGGCTTTCAGCCCTCTCTAAGCGGTTTACAGAGTCAGCATATCGCCCCCAACAACAATCCAGGTCCTCATTTTACCCACCTCGGAAGGATGGAAGGCTGAGTCAACCCTGAGCAGAGTGAGATTTGAACAGCCGAACTGCAGAACTGCAGTCAGCTGAAGTAGCCTGCAGTGCTGCATTTAACCACTGCACCACCTCGGCTCTGAAATGAACCACTTGCTTCTATATGGTTGGTCCTAAACCCAAGGGAGTTTTAAAAATGATAAAGAGCTGAGGATTCCTCTACCAGTATAGCAGATTGTAATTAAAGGAATCTTCAATACCAATTCTTATATCCACAATGACTCCTACAGCACTACACTAGCTACTATTCTGAAATTAAATTGGATAATCTCCTATAAGGGAAGGATCAATTATTTCATACAATCCATTTTAGAGGATGTTGATTAGGGATGGTTCTTCTTGTGGCTTATTAGACAACAGCTATTAAAGCTAGTCTTCTCAACAACAATAATCGTGTTACCCATAGGGTCCTCTTCTTATTCCCAGCTCTTAGAATCATTATTTGGTGGTGTAATGGTTAGAATTCAGTATTTCAGGTTAAATCTTATGACTGTTAATTGCCAGAAGTTTGGAGGTTCGAATCTCACCGGGCTCAAGGCCGACTCAGCCTTCCATCCTTCCAAGCTCAGTAACCCTGAAAGGGACTTTTTAATGAAGAGGCATGGTGATACAGTGATCTAACCAGGGGTGGGTTTCTCGCCCCGTTCCAACCGGTTGGAACGGGGCCGGCGGCGTCCTTGTGCACGCATGCAGCGCGCATGTGCGTACTAGCATCTGTGCGATGCTCCAGCTGCTCCTGGAGGATCGTGCAGGCACTGTATGCATCCTGCGCATGCGTGGAAGCGCAGAACTCATCAAAACTGGGTAAGGAGCGCGGGCGGGCGTGTGGGCCCTTCGCCGTTCCCGGAAGTTACTTACTTCCGGGTTCGCCGACCAACTGGTTCGCAGGGACCGCCACGAACTGGTTGAAACCCACCCCTGGATCTAACCCAAGACTGTTAAGAAGCTTCACTCCTCTGACCAGCCTCTTTAACTAGGACATAGATTGGAACTGCAAACTGTTTCCCTCAAGGGCATTTTACTCTCAACCCTTCTGCTAGAAACTCAAGAAATCATTCCTTCCAGTATTGAGATTGAGTGATCTGTCATGTACACTCTATTTTTAGCCCCGAAAGTGCTATGATGTCCGACTAACTGCAGCTTCTGGATTTGGGACCAGCTAACCTGCTTTGGGAAACGTTCAACCATAATAGATGTCATGACATTGACTGTTATATATAGAGGATATTAAATCAAATTTGGGTGCTTCTCTTGATGCTATGTCCCACCTGAATTTTTGTGACTTTTACTCTAATTCAAGATGACCATTTTCTCTAACGGAGTTATAAACCCAGTTCTGAAGAAGGAGGTTGGCTCTGATTTTTATTTCAATTATTAAACAGTAATTTTATTATTAGTGCACACAAGTTTAATATCAGGGTTAAATCAAGGACAAAAAATCAGAGCATCTTAATCTTCCAAGACTGGATTACAGATTCCAAAGGTGCCATTTTAGAAAAAGAAACTGCACTAGCATTAATATCAGGCCTATATGCAAAGATCCAATTAAATTAATTTATTGTTATTCAAGCCTATGCACAGGAATATTATCAACTAATGGTTAACACCTGTTAAGATAAGGGCCAATGGAATTCAAGGGAGAGTTGGATTTAGTTCACTTATGGCTACATAGAGATTCTAGACTGATCCCTGTTTTAACTCTACCCCCAAATTCCACCATTCTCCCCCTTCAGTCATAGAGCAACAGACTGCTAAACTCACTTACATCAAAAGATTTCAGGATATATCAGAATGCCACAAACACAATGGGTTTTTAACACATTGCAATTGCTAAATTTTTGAGGTATTTGTAGTATATGTTACATATAACCTGCATTTGCACAACCCCCCTTTCTTGAAATATGCCCCTGGTTAGTCAGAAAAGAACATTAGCTCTAAAGTAGAACATTCTAAATTTCCAGTGCTCCTACAAAGAGGGAAGGCCACTCAAAAACCCAAATCTCACCATGAAGTTGTCTGAACACAGTACAAGTGTACTGTATAATCTCCCAATTTCAAGTTGTCCTTTCTCCTCATGATTAAAAAACCGCTTCAACCAAGGATGAACCTTCTAGAAGTCTCTAGAAGTCCAATATGTTCAAGACCATTTTCATCAGTTCAGGTAAGTGGACTGATAGATATTACACCAGTCTGTCCTGAGTGTCCAATGCAAGATGCCAACACTCTGAACTGACTTACCTGGACAAACAGAAAGGATTCCTGTTCTGACCCCCACCTTGCCTGTTCAAACACTACAGCCGAACGGAACTTCAAAGGAAATATTTTTATCAGTCCCGGCTTTTGCTGGCTGCGAGCCCAAAATAAACACAGATAAATTCTCTGGCAAAAAGTTAAACAGCAAATGCAAAAACAAACTCTTACAGCAAACCACTTCTCCAAGTTGGTTTCTCTGAATCATGAACACGAACGGGGAACCTTGACTAGAACAGGAATAGAACGGAACAAACGGAACGAACGTTGACTTCTGCAACTAGGGAGTGGCACCATCAGTCTTTTATCCGCAGGAGGAGATCCTTAACGAGCCACAGCTGCTTGTTATCCTCTCCTGTGAGCATCCTGAAACCACTCACAGGAGGTTTCTGTGTCAGAGTCTGATAGCAGCTCCAAAGGCTCCTACTGAGCCACAACCAATTCCGATAGACTACAGGAACTTCCCTTCTTTACTTCTTTACTTGGCCTATTCTAGTAATCCACCAAGTGTAGCGATAGGGACACTTATTCAACCAAATCAGCGTTTTCATGTTGTATTTGGTTTGTTTGGTTTGGTTTGGTTTGGTTTGGTTTATTGGATTTATATGCCGCCCTTCTCCCAAAGGACTCAGGGCAGCGTACAACATTAAAAAAAAAAACATATTACAAAAGTTAAAAAAAAAATTAGAATATCCAAAAAACAAACCCAATTAAGATTAACAATAACTTTTTTAAAAAATCAATTAAAATTAACAATGATCAATAATTTATTTTGTTTTGTTCAGGCCAGGCTGGCTTGCTGGAAAAGCCAATGTTTTAGGGCACGTCGGAAGGACCAGAGGTCGGGGATTATACGAAGCTCCGGAGGTAGCTCATTCCAGAGGGAAGGGGCTCCCACAGAGCAATAGCAAGCAATAGTTAGACTTATATACCGCTTCATAGGGCTTTCAGCCCTCTCTAAGCGGTTTACAGAGTCAGCATATTGCCCCCAACAACAATCTGGGTCCTCATTTTACCCATCTCGGAAGGATGGAAGGCTGAGTCAACCCTGAGCCGGTGAGATTTGAACAGCTGAACTGCAGAACTGCAGTCAGCTGAAGTAGCCTACAGTGCTGCATTTAACCACTGCGCCACCTCGACTCTAAGGCTCTCCCTCTGGGTGTCGCTAGCTGACACTGACTGGCCGACGGCACCCTGAGGAAGCAAACTCTGTGGGATCGCACTGGACGGTGGGAGGCTACCGGTGGCAGTAGGTGGTCTCGCAGGTAACCTGGGCCTAAGCCATGGAGCGCTTTAAAGGTCATGATTAGTACCTTGAATTGCACCCGGAAGACAATCGGCAACCAGTGCAGGCCGCCTAAGAGGGGTGCAACATGGGATGGCATTCAAAATCTGAGGTAGTGGTCATCATATGCTGATTTCAAATTGGGGAAGGAAAGTATAGAAATGGGAAACCACAGGTGTACTCCCTTTTTCTTCTGAGGGATATTATTCATGAGTTTTATTAAGCTACTGGTGGGTTATAGTCTTTTAATTTCCCACTAGTAAATGTCTCTTGCCACAAACTCCAGAGACCATAAAGAATATTTAAAAGTTTGGAATTTAAACACCGTAAAGAATATTAAAAAGTTTGAAATTTAAGTACTGTAAAGAATATTAAAAAGTTTGGGATTTAACTGAGCTTTTAACTGCAGCAGCTCTTGGATTACAGGCCGTTTGTGAGTCTTCCTTTACAAATTGGAGCCTATTGTCTCCTAGCACATTGCTCACTGGTACTGAAGAAAAGTCTCTAGAGGAGTAGCTGCATTAATATTTTAGTAAAATATTTAAGTTTTAGTAACTTAAAGATTCAACAGTTACATTCAGAATAGAAGAAATACACAGCTGGCAAGACTAATGCTCATGAAGTTTAGCTTGGTGTAAGGCTCTTCCCATGGAAACATGATCTCGTGGCAGAATGGATCTTGTCACGTGCTGTAATTGCTCAGACATACAAACAGTACTTATAACTAGAATGGGGGGGTGTTTGAAGGAGCAAAAATGAGGTTTTCACACAGACAGAGAGCCTCATGAAGGGAAAAGATCACTGAAATGGGCTACGAGGTTGGTAGGAGAAGAACTGTGGAGAAATTAGGGGAAAAAACAATGGGGCTGGTAAGCAAAGTGGGAGTCTTGATAGTCATGGCTGGTGAAAAAGAAGTTTCAAAAGTGATCCAAAATTTCCAAAGAGCAATCAGCAAAAGCACTGCTATGATATGTGGTGAGGACAGTAGAATATAGGATCAACTTAGTTTCAGTAGACATAGTGTCTATTTTGTTTATTTTGTGAAGATATGCAGAGGGAAAAGAGAATCTGTCTGACCTATGAAATTATCTTTGTTATTTGCGGAGTCATGTCCAACCCATCGCGACCCCATGGACAATGTTTCTCCAGGCCTTCCTGTCTTCTACCATCACCCAGAGTCCATTTAAATTCACGCCGACTGCTTCAGTGACTCCATCCAACCACCTCATTGTCTGTCATCCCCTTCTTCTTTTGCCCTCAATCTTTCCTAACATTAGGCTCTTCTCCGTGAGTCCTTCCTTCTCATTAGGTGGCCAAAGTTTCACTTAAGCTATTTAGAGGGAGAGTAAGAGTGAAGACTGATATTTTGCTGGCCACGACAGGTTGCCAGCTGTTTTAACTGGGGCCTTATAGAGAAGCAACCACATTTTAAGATAGGCATGCTGTCATTTTCGCAGAGATAACTATTGGCAGCCGAAAGATAGTTAATGAACCAAAGAGTACAGCAATTATGTCATAGAGTAATTTGTGATAGTCCACTCTTATTTGAAAGCAAACAAGGGGAGAGATGAACTATATATGTGCATTAACCAAATTTCACTTGGCCTTGCTTCTTATTGGAAAAGTCAACCTTTCAAAGAAATTGATGTCTTTTTATCCTTATTAGGCTAACTAAGACTAATATGAAGACCAGAATAGTTCACAAGAAAAGTCTTGCATGTTGTTCTTAGTCTGATTAATCCCAAGATTATCAGATTCCATTCCTCTGTGCCTCAAGAAACTATAGCCAAGCTTGTGAAAAGAGGGAGCATATTCTCTTTGTGAGAGAAATTTGGCTAACATGGTTCAGCTGCCCCAGTTCATCCCTTCCTCTCCTGAGTTGGTCTCCAGAGCACATCAAATGGCATGTTAGTTTGGTACAACTGAATTCCTGTGTGATACCTATTTACTTGTGAATAGCATCCCCTGCCCAGTGGCATTAAAGAATCAGCTGAATGAAAGGGAAAAAAACCACAAATACTTAAACACTACTGATAGAAAAGACGGTGTTTCACCCCCTGAGGGATTGCATTCCTTAAATATTTCTCTTTCACCTAAAGTTGACACTTTAAAAAAAATGACACTTGAGAATTCCAAGTAGCTGTATCAAAGATTTTCAATAAAAATAAAATTGGCAGCCTTTCTCAATTTACTGCTTTCTGGATGGGTTGAATTCAACTCCTATAATCCCAATTATCTCTGTCCCCATATTACCTAAAATTATTGTGTTCAGCAGGCTGTCTTATCTAGTTGTCATTTACTTTTTTCTTTGGCTTTCATACATTCTCCTTTCTGTTCCTTAGGTCTAGAGCATGCTCCAAGAACCTATGTCTTATTCTAATTTACTACATGTGATTGTCACTAACTATATCATGAACTATTTATGCCAACCCCTCCCCCCAACATTATCCACCTCCACCCAACTCAACATATGCTAATTTCCATCTCCTCTAGTACAGTCCAATCGTTTTAATTTGATTGAATAGATGACTGGATATCATCAGCAAATGCATGTAGGACAATGGAATCATAGGAATTCCCTCTAGATCCACACTTGACACCTTGCAAAACCAGGCAGGTTTCCAGTGAACTTGGTTTCTGATTCCCAGATGCCTGAATGCCTCACATTCTGCTTTCTATCAACACGCCACCTATCAGGTGTCTCTGTCACTGGACTGGACAAATGCAGGAACATTCCTGACTTCCCCCCTTCTCAGTCACTACTTAGTCCTAAAACTCAATCACTGTGGTATCTTCATCAGGGGTCTTCTTGAAAGATCTCAAATGCCATCTTTAATCTCTCAAAAAACATTCT